>NW_028164583.1:0-109811 GCF_964263955.1 Coregonus lavaretus
CATTCCTCCTGACAGAGCTGGTGTAACTGAGTCAGGTTTGTAGGCCTCCTTGCTCGCACACGCTTTTTCAGTTCTGGCCACACTTTGTGATGGCCACTCCAATACCTTGACTTTGTTGTCCTTAAGCCATTTTGCCACAATTTTGTAAGTATGCTTGGGGTCATTGTCCATTTGGAAGACCCATTTGAGACCAAGCTTTAACTTCCTGACTGATGTCTTGAGATTTTGCTTCAATATATCCACATATTTTTCCTTCCTCATGATGCCATCTATTTTGTGAAGTGCACCAGTCCCTCCTGCAGCAAAGCACTCCCACAGCATGATGCTGCCACCCCTGTTCTTCACGGTTGGGATGGTGTTCTTTGGCTTGCAAATATCCCCTTTCTCCTCCAAACATAACGATGGTCATTATGGCCAAACAGTTATATTTTTGTTTCATCAGACAAGAGGACATTTCTCCAAAAAGTACGATCTTTGTCCCCATGTGCAGTTGCAAGTGGTTTTGGAGTATTGGCTTCTTCCTTGCTGAGCGGCCTTTCAGGTTATGTCGATATAGGACTCGTTTTACTGTGGATATAGATACTTTTGTACCTGTTTCCTCCAGCATCTTCACAAGGTCATTTGCTGTTGTTCTGGGATTTATTTGTACTTTTCGCACCAAAGTACGTTCATCTCGAGGAGACAGAACGCGTCTCCTTCCTGAGTGGTATGACGGCTGCGTGGTCCCATGGTGTTTATACTTCCGTACTATTGTTTGTACAGATGAACGTGGTACCTTCAGGCGTTTGGAAATTGCTCCCAAGGATGAACCAGACATGTGGAGGTCTACTGGTCATTTTAAGCTGATTTAGTCCCGCTTTTCCACAGGGTGATCGAACGGGTTACCAGGTTTAGATGGTGGGGATGGAACGAGGGGCCCCGGAGTGGACTAAGGATCCATGGTCGGGTTAGGAGAGACCCCTAGGGGGGCCACACATCCCCTACCCGGGTTCGGCCACAGGGGGGCACTGGTCATTTTGTACCGGTGTATGAGGGTTGCCTAATCACACATTTGACATTTTGGAAGGATGTGACCTTTTTAACCCTTCGAAACAGCCCATATGACCCCAATTTTAAGCTGAAAGTAAACATATATCCTCATTGGGACACACTTTTACAGAATCCTGAGCTTCAAGTCTTTACATAAAGAACTGACTGATTTACAGAGGTAAACCTAATAGTGGCCTGATGGGTTGTCATAGAAGACAGTTTGATGTAGCAATCATAACCCACATAAGCATCAGGTTGAAGTTAGTGCAACAGGCAATGTATTTCTATGGAAAGTGAGGTCACGGTCAACTGTTTGAATAAATACACCCTGTTTTCACTGTTAAGGGTTAATTCCAAATGGTCAAGGGTAGGCTTGTGCAGATTGGGAGGATCTGAATGTTTCTGTGGTTGAATTGTGTTTCTAGTGTCAACGGTTCTGCCACTCTCACCCCAAAGCACACATACACACTCCACCTGATACGCACACACAGATACACACACCTCACCACACATTCCCCAGACCAACAAACTCTCAAACAAAACAATATCAAAACAGAACTTTTGGGGTCAGCCTGGACCCTATGTGGAAACGGAACTGGATTTGACTTTACAGTGGGAGGTTGGAGTGGGGGGTGGAAGACAGCAATCATAATTTGTCTCTTACTGTTTTTAATTGATAGGTGGGGAGGGGAACCCGTGAACCATGGTTTGGGAATAAAGTGATGCACTGGCTTAACATGTAAAGATGTAAAGATGAATAGAATATGTGACTGTCTGGGCGGGAGACTCGACTCCCATTCATTCCCTATGGAAACTGAATGTTCTCCACAGAAGATCTGAGGATTGTACCCAAAGGTGCTAGAGCTATTGTGAGGAGTGAAGTGATATTCTATACCATATGCTAATGTTACCTAATATCTATTTCATTGGGGTTTGGCAATTTAACACTTGATCTGTGATCAATTCATCTGCTAATGTCTCAATTTACCCTGAATGGAATATTTTAATGAAGAAAAGGGTTGGGCCTATCTGATTGTACATATATTGACCAAGACACCAGAATATAATCTAGTTCAGAACAGAACTTCCAATTGAGAGCAAAGGCAACACTCTTTCCTTCTGGGAGCTGAGATTTTGGATTATTGCTTATTTCCTTATTCTTCAGAGATTTCTTATTTAGATTTCTTTAAATTCCTATTACTTCCTTCCTTTTGGCGCAAGATGGCATCTGGAACTGCTACTGGTTCAGTGTAAGTTATCTCTTTAATTATTCAATGTCTATGACTATTACTATCTTGGTGTTATTAATGTTAGTAGTAGCTCTGCTAGAACTAGTAATAATAGGTGTATAAGTATTGACATATTGCTATTTATTGTGCAAAATGTCTTTGAAATCACTTGGCAACCAACATTTTATTTGTTTGTAAATCCTGCTGTATATGTTTTATTAAGTAACAACTTCATTACATTAACGTATTGTTCATTTATTGTCTTACAGAAAACAAAGAAGGATCCCTCTTGTCTGCAGATTTTGCTTGAACAACCAGGACAACATCTCTCGACACCTCAGCAGAGTGTGCATGAAGCTAAAACCAAAACAAGAGATTATTCAAGAAATTGCCGCTGCCCGAGATTCCATGATAGAGCATCTTTGGCAAGACAGGATCTTTGACAACAGCTCACTCAGCTGTATTGTTACACATCAAGACGCACTCCGACTCCTGATCCAGAAGCTTGAACAAACTGGTCACATTGTTAAGAACAAGCCAGAAGTCAAACAATCACCTGGGTAAGATATTTTTTACACTGATAAAATAATATATATGCAAGTTACATAATATTTTAACTCATTTTAACTGTTGTCCAATCATTTTTTATTGTAATATAATATAAATGTTTTGTTTTATCTGTATGATATTTCAGACAAGTGGAAGTGGCTCATGTGTTGGCACCAACTGAAGATGCAGATGTAGATGCAGAATCAGACATCAAAATGGAGGATGACCAGTCTGCCTTGTACCAACCGTAAGTAAATACAAATATAAATAATCTCTTTAACAAGTACTACACATAAATGTATAAGTGAACATGGATGGATTTTATTTATTCATATCTGCATACCAAATGTTTTCCAGACCAATGACCCGGTCATGGAACAAGAAACTGAGAAAGGCGATGCAAAGCAGTGGTTTATACCAAAAGCACCCTCTGGATTGTGATCTGCTGGCTGGATTTGGCAAATATCTCCGTGACGACCACAACTTTCCCAATTTCAAACAAGAGGTATGTACAGCAATTTTACTTAATTTAACTATTGAAATATTTTAATAAGAATTACTACATTCTAAAGTAGTTATTAACTATGTAACTAACATTATTTTCATTTTCATGTACAGGTTGCAAATGTGTCAAGGTTTATGTTTTACATGGACTCCACAAAACCATCCCTGAATTTTGTCTATGACTTGGAAAAAAGCAGGTTATTTTTTACCAAGCTTGCAAACATTGGACAGAATAAGCAAACCATTGCAAACTACATGAAGAATCTGAAGAGGTTTCTTCGCTACAACACCACTGCAACAAACCTCATCCAGACAGTCCAAGAGTGCCTGAATGACATCCAGAAGTCCATGAGCAAGCAGGTATCTCAGGAAATTACTGGGAAAAGGTATATATTTAAAATTGATCCTCACAGAAATGTATGTTACATTTTAAGTGTGTATTATTGACGTTCTGCATATCATTAATGTATTATTGTTTTTCTGCAGGTACACACAGATGGTGACAGTCGCGAAGACACCAAAAATAATGTTTGGCAATCTTGGAGGTGGCTAAGAAAGACTTTCTGGGTGTCATTAGGAAGGCCATGAGTGAAGAATCCTTGGACGAAAATGAACAACTGCTCATTCTGTACTACCTGGAGTCTCTGCTCATGCTGAAACATCTCCAAAGGGCTGGAGTTGTAAAAAATATGACCGTAAGTTAACTAATGTCATATATTTGCTATAATGTTGAATCGTATTTTCTTTTTTGGCATATGTTTTATTGATATGTCACATTTCCTATTGTAGCTGAACGAATGGCTCTCAAGGGAGTCGTGCAAGTTGCCAAATGGTGAGAAATGGACTGTCATCGGTGTTAAGCAACACAAGACAGGGACACAGCAAGTGGCAACCGTTTCGTTAGACGAGGAGGAAGACGCAGTAAGTATGTTTACCACAATCTAGTTATTGTGAATGTGATTGATTTAATACAAACCTGGTAAATATGTTTTTTTTGTCTACATTTTCAGTGGTTGGATATGTACTACCGACACGTTCGACCAGCTTTTCTTCAAAAATCTGATGACGTGGAAGAAGATGAGAGATTCTTCATTTCCACAACTGGAAGAGCCATCTACAACCCTTCCAATGACCTACAAAGGTTTCATGCCAAGTAAGTACAACACTGTTAAGTAGAACACTGTTTTTTATCATTACACAATACTTTTTTGACAGTACAGATTTCTAAAATCAAAACTTTTTTTTCTTGTTCTTTCATCAGATACAAACTCCCCAACGTCACGAGCCAGGTAGCAAGACACATTTTTGAGACAAATATCAAAGCCAGCTTCACAGACGCAGAGAAGGCACTTGTTGCTGACTACTTGGCCCATACAACTGCTACAGCTGACAGGCACTAGTGCATGAAGACACCAGGCAATGCCTGCATGGTATTGAAGCTGATCTCCAAAGTTGCCATGTCCAGTGAATCTGAGTAAGTATTTACACTAATTATATAAATGACCCTTTACAATGTCTTGTAAATGTTGTTACATATGGCTAACACATTTTTCTTATTTTCCTTTTTTCAAGTAGCGAGACTGCAGGCCCTTCCTGTGCAAGCACAAGTTATGGAACAGGAGCATTGTCCAGCAGCCAAAAGTTGGATGAGGCACAGACCTTGAACCTCTTCTATCAACACTTCCCTGTCACAGTTGATGGACAATCAATCAAGCAGGACAGACTACTGATTGCAGGTGTTTGTTTCCTGGGTGGCGTCCTGGTAATATTATTGCATTATCCTCTGCATAGTTGTTGATGAAGTTCACTACTTGCTACAAGTCCTCATGCTTCAGGTGTAACCTGTGCTTGCTTGGGCCGGCTCTCTTTTTGATGGGAGGCATTAGACCATTCTCCTTGTATGACTGGTGGAGGAGAGTCGGCCGTGTTCTACTCATGCTGAAAGACAAAATCCAGATAACATTATTTAGCATTATTAGATGAGGCTTACCCAGACACACTTCTCTAAATTGATGGGTCATGTGAAAGAGAGGCTATAACCACCCCCCAGCCACATCTAGCTAAGAAAATGGGTCTCTATTGTCTAGAGCTGTTCACTTGTTCATGAAATACAATAGATGGCCATAATCACCCCCAGACACACCTGGCTAACTTGATGGGTCATGTAATCATCTGGCAAAGTGGAGTCTTTTGTTAGCTAACATTAGGCTATAACTAGCAATGCAAATGAATTTCTGAGATATGAATAATATTAGTATACAGATCATGTAATCATCTGGCGATGTGGTATATTGTTTAGACATGTAAGTTAGGTAGCTAGCTAAACAATTAGCCATAATCTTAACCCATACAATACTAGCAATACAAACAGATTGTCATAGCTAGCCACCATGCACGAAATGCTGTAGTATGAATCTTTAGGTAGCTAAAGCTAACCAACGAGGTTCAATGTTATCTAGCTAGCTAACATTAGGTTTTAACTAGCAATGCAAATGGTTTTCTGAGATACTAATAATATTACTACACAGATCATACACATAACATTAGCTAGTGAGCCAGCCAGCTAACGTTAGCTAGCTAGTTAACAGTACGCTTTAACTTGCAAGAAAACGACTTTCTGACAAAATTAGAAACGTATAATATCTGAAAATGTAGCTAGCTAGACTCTTCTCCCTCTCTGTTATGGACACCATGGTAGCCCTTAGTTTGAAGATGTAATCCAATGACAGGTATTTTATATAACAGCCTTCTGTGTTCTCTTTTCGACTCCCTCCGCATTTGCAATCAAACACCAGAATGTTCTCCATCTCCTTAGCTATCATAGTCTGCTTCCAATTAGCATTCCACTGAATTCAAAACTCAGTCAACTCTTTCCACTGTTTATCGTAATTTCTTCCCCATCACTGTCATCAGAAGACTCTACAATGTCTGGTTCAATGACAGATTCAGAGAGAGTCAGCATGGCACGATCGTCCTCCAGAAGGTACTCCAACACAAGTTTTTCCCACTGATCTTTGTCGATAGCGCCTGCTAAATTCAGGGAAGCAATGTTGTTGAGAGCAGTAGCAACACTTTTGCAGTTCTCCATTATATCTTTCAAAAAAAGCCACGGTAGCAAGGATTATCTACACATACTGAACAGCTCATGTTATAGACAGAAGTGTGCTACATAGCAGACCAATCCGAACTCATCTCTCTGCATTTCCATCACATTCATCATCTCAGCCAATCATGGCTAGCGGGAAGGTTCCTGTCTTTTTCCATGGCTAAACCAACTAGGCTCATAATGTAATAATTGTATTAGTATTTACAGATGGCATACAAGTTTGTTATTAAAGCACATGAAAGTTCACATGTTCAAGATGGCATTTCTGCCATAAAACACGTTTTGATTTAAAAAATAAATAAATGTGCCTCTCCTGTGAAATAGTGACATGCGACATATGGCTTTCTTCCTGAAACGGTCACAATTATGAATGAGAACTCTCTTAGTAGATAGAAGGTCTGCAGCTTACCATGAGGTAATATATGTCAGCTGAGCAAAATCATGATTTTCCTTCACACTGGAAGCAGTGCACCAGTTGTTGTTTATGAAGAAGGACACCCCTACCCCTTTGGATTTGCCAGAGGCCACTGTCGTTCGATCGTGTCGCTGCATGGTGAAACCACTTACAGTTGAAGTCGGAAGTTTACATACACCTTAGCCAAATACATTTAAACTCAGTTTTTCACAATTCCTAACATTTAATCCTAGTACAAATTCCCATTCTTAGGTCAGTTAGGATCACCACTTTATTTTAAGAATGTGAAATGTCAGAATAATAGTAGAGAGAATGATTTATTTCATCTTTTATTTATTTCATCACATTCCCAGTGGGTCAGAAGTTTACATACACTCAATTAGTATTTGGTTGCATTGCCTTTAAATTGTTTAACTTGGGTCAAACGTTTCGGGTAGCCTTCCACAGGCTTCCCACAATAAGTTGGTTGAATTTTGGCCCATTCCTCCTGACAGAGCTGGTGTAACTGAGTCAGGTTTGTAGGCCTCCTTGCTCGCACACGCTTTTTCAGTTCTGGCCACAAATTTTCTATAGGATTGATGTCAGGGCTTTGTGATGGCCACTCCAATACCTTGACTTTGTTGTCCTTAAGCCATTTTGCCACAACTTTGTAAGTATGCTTGTGGTCATTGTCCATTTGGAAGACCCATTTGAGACCAAGCTTTAACTTCCTGACTGATGTCTTGAGATGTTGCTTCAATATATCCACATAATTTTCCTTCCTCATAATGCCATCTATTTTGCGAAGTGCACCAGTCCCTCCTGCAGCAAAGCACTCCCACAGCATGATGCTGCCACCCCTGTGCTTCACGGTTGGGATGGTGTTCTTTGGCTTGCAAATATCCCCTTTCTCCTCCAAACATAACGATGGTCATTATGGCCAAACAGTTATATTTTTGTTTCATCAGACCAGAGGACATTTCTCCAAAAAGTACGATCTTTGTCCCCATGTGCAGTTGCAAGCCGTAGTCGGTTTTGGAGCATTGGCTTCTTCCTTGCTGAGCGGCCTTTCAGGTTATGTCGATATAGGACTCGTTTTACTGTGGATATAGATACTTTTGTACCTGTTTCCTCCAGCATCTTCACAAGGTCCTTTGCTGTTGTTCTGGGATTTATTTGTACTTTTCGCACCAAAGTACGTTCATCTCGAGTAGACAGAACGCGTCTCCTTCCTGAGCGGTATGACGGCTGCGTGGTCCCATGGTGTTTATACTTCCGTACTATTGTTTGTACAGATGAACGTGGTACCTTCAGGCGTTTGGAAATTGCTCCCAAGGATGAACCAGACATGTGGAGGTCTACTGGTCATTTTAAGCTGATTCAGTCCCGCTTTTCCACAGGGTGATCGAACGGGTTACCAGGTTTAGATGGGGGGGATGGAACGAGGGGCCCGGGGTGGACTAAGGATCCATGGTCGGGTTAGGAGAGACCCCTTAGGGGGGCCACACATCCCCTACCCGGGTTCGGCCACAGGGGGGCACTGGTCATTTTGTACCGGTTCATGAGGGTTGCCTAATCACACATTTGACATTTTGGAAGGATGTGACCTTTTTAACCCTTCGAAACAGCGCATATGACCCCAATTTAAGGCACTTCTGGGTGTCACAGGAAGCTGAAAGTAAACATATATCCTCATTGGGACACACTTTTACAGAATCCTGAGCTTCAAGTCTTTACATAAAGAACTGACTGATTTACAGAGGTAAACCTAATAGTGGCCTGATGGGTTGTCATAGAAGACAGTTTGATGTGGCAATCATAACCCACATAGGCATCAGGTTGAAGTTAGTGCAACAGGCAATGTATTTCTATGGAAAGTGAGGTCACGGTCAACTGTTTGAATACATACACCCTGTTTTCACTGTTAAGGGTTAATTCCAAATGGTCAAGGGTAGGCTTGTGCAAATCGGGAGGACCTTAGGAATGTTTCTGTGGTTGAATTGTGTTTCTAGCGTCAACGGTTCTGCCGCTCTCACCCCGAAGCACACATACACACTCCACCTGATACGCACACACAGATACACACACCTCACCACACATTCCCCAGACCAACAAACTCTCAAAGCAAAACAATATCAAAACAGAACTTTTGGGGTCAGCCTGGACCCTATGTGGAAACCGAACTGGATTTGACTTTACAGTGGGAGGTTGGAGTGGGGGGTGGAAGACAGAAATCACAATGTCTCTTACTGTTTTTAATTGATAGGTGGGGAGGGGAACCCGTGACCCGTGGTTTTGGAATAAAGTGATGCACTGGCTTAACATGTAAAGATGTAAAGATGAATAGAATATGTGACTGTCTGGTGAGGGAGCATGGATCCCCTCACTGGACCGACTAGAGCTCTGACAGATGTGAAGAAGGGAATAGCTAAAGATTATGGTGGGTTAACAGGTAGCTTAGTGGTTAAGAGCGTAGTGCCATTAACCGAAAGGTCGCTGGTTCCAAGCCGACTAGGTGAAAAATCTGCCGATGTGCCCTTGAGCAAGGCACTTAACCCTAATTGCTCCTGTAAGTCGCTCTGGATAAGAGCGTCTGCTAAATGACTAAAAATGTAAATGTTAAGATCCTCCCAGCCTTTCAACTTTATTCAAATGAGAGTAACACTTCGAAACAGCCCGTATGACTTCTGTTTGTCACAGGAAGCTGAAAGTAAACATTTGTCCTCATTGGGATTCGCTTTTACAGAATCCTGAGCTTCAAGTATTTACATAAAGAACTGACTGATTTACAGAGGGTTGAATGCAGTGTTTTTCACTAATTGATATCAAAACCACTTTTAGGATCAATCTTACCACTTCCGGTTGCTCCAGGATGCTTAAAATCAACACAGGTAATCCTTACGGTACGGGAGCTAGGGCGGGAGACTCGACTCCCATTCATTCCCTATGGAAACTGAATGTTCTCCACAGAAGATCTGAGGATTGTACTCAAAGGTGCTAGAGCTATTGTGAGGAGTGAAGTGATATTCTATACCATATGCTAATGTTACCTAATATCTATTTCATTGGGGCTTGGCAATTTAACACTTGATCTGTGATCAATTCATCTGCTAATGTGTCAATTTACCCTGAATGGAATATTTTAATGAAGAAAAGGGTTGGGCCTATCTGATTGTACATATATTGACCAAGACACCAGAATATAATCTAGTTCAGAACAGAACTTCCAATTGAGAGCAAAGGCAACACTCTTTCCTTCTGGGAGCTGAGATTTTGGATTATTGCTTATTTCCTTATTCTTCAGAGATTTCTTATTTAGATTTCTTTAAATTCCTATTACTTCCTTCCTTTTGGCGCAAGATGGCATCTGGAACTGCTACTGGTTCAGTGTAAGTTATCTCTTTAATTATTCAATGTCTATGACTATTACTATCTTGGTGTTATTAATGTTAGTAGTAGCTCTGCTAGAACTAGTAATAATAGGTGTATAAGTATTGACATATTGCTATTTATTGTGCAAAATGTATTTGAAATCACTTGGCAACCAATATTTTATTTGTTTGTAAATCCTGCTGTATATGTTTTATTAAGTAATAACTTCATTACATTAACTTATTGTGCATTTATTGTCTTACAGAAAACAAAGAAGGATCCCTCTTGTCTGCAGATTTTGCTTGAACAACCAGGACAACATCTCTCGACACCTCAGCAGAGTGTGCATGAAGCTAAAACCAAAACAAGAGATTATTCAAGAAATTGCCGCTGCCCGAGATTCCATGATAGAGCATCTTTGGCAAGGCAGGATCTTTGACAACAGCTCACTCAGCTGTATCGTTACACATCAAGACGCACTCCGACTCCTGATCCAGAAGCTTGAACAAACTGGTCACATTGTTAAGAACAAGCCAGAAGTCAAACAATCACCTGGGTAAGATATTTTTTACACTGATAAAATAATATATATGCAAGTTACATAATATTTTAACTCATTTTAACTGTTGTCCAATCATGTTCGATTGTAATATAATATAAATGTTTTTGTTTATCTGTATGATATTTCAGCCAAGTGGAAGTGGCTCATGTGTTGGCACCAACTGAAGATGCAGATGTAGATGCAGAATCAGACATCAAAATGGAGGATGACCAGTCTGCCTTGTACCAACCGTAAGTAAATACAAATATAAATAATCTCTTTAACAAGTACTACACATAAATGTATAAGTGAACATGGATGTATTTTATTTATTCATATCTGCATACCAAATGTTTTCCAGACCAATGACCCGGTCATGGAACAAGAAACTGAGAAAGGAGATGCAAAGCAGTGGTTTATACCAAAAGCACCCTCTGGATTGTGATCTGCTGGCTGGATTTGGCAAATATCTCCGTGACGACCACAACTTTCACAATTTCAAACAGGAGGTATGTACAGCAATTTTACTTAATTTAACTATTGAAATATTTTAATAAGAATTACTACATTCTAAAGTAGTTATTAACTATGTAACTAACATTATTTTCATTTTCATGTACAGGTTGCAAATGTGTCAAGGTTTATGTTTTACATGGACTCCACAAAACCATCCCTGAATTTTGTCTATGACTTGGAAAAAAGCAGGTTATTTTTTACCAAGCTTGCAAACATTGGACAGAATAAGCAAACCATTGCAAACTACATGAAGAATCTGAAGAGGTTTCTTCGCTACAACACCACTGCAACAAACCTCATCCAGACAGACAGGGGCTTATATGAGCAATGCAAGCATTTCAAAGAGTGCCTGAATGACCATCAGAAGTCCATGAGCAAGCAGGTATCTCAGGAAATTACTGGGAAAAGGTATATACTTAAAATTGATCCTCACAGAAATGTATTTAACATTTTAAGTGTGTATTATTGACATTCTGCAAATCATTAATGTATTATTGTTTTTCTGCAGGTACACACAGATGGTGACAGTCGAGAAGACACCAAAAGAATGTTTGGCAATCTTAGAGGTGGCCAAGAAAGACTTTCTGGGTGTCATTGGGAAGGCCATGAGTGAAGAATCCTTGGACGAAAATGAACAACTGCTCATTCTGTACTACCTGGAGTCTCTGCTCATGCTGAAACATCTCCAAAGGGCTGGAGTTGTAAAAAATATGACCGTAAGTTAACTAATGTCATATATTTGCTATAATGTTGAATCGTATTAATTTTTTTGGCATATGTTTTATTGATATGTCACATTTCCTATTGTAGCTGAACGAATGGCTCTCAAGGGAGTCGTGCAAGTTGCCAAATGGTGAGAAATGGACAGTCATCGGGGTTAAGCAACACAAGACAGGGACACAGCATGTGGAAACTGTTTTGTTAGACGAGCAGGAAGATGCAGTAAGTATATTTACCACAATCTTGTTATTGTGAATGTGATTGATTTAATACAAACCTGGTAAATATGTTTTTTTTGTCTACATTTTAAGTGGTTGGATATGTACTACCGAGACGTTCGACCAGCTTTTCTTCAAAACTCTGATGACGTGGAAGAAGATGAGAGATTCTTCATTTCCACAACTGGAAGAGCCATCTACAACCCTTCCAATGACCTACAAAGGTTTCATGCCAAGTAAGTACACCACTGTTAAGTAGAACACTGTTTTTTATCATTACACAATACTTTTTTGACAGTACAGGTTTCTAAAACCAAAACTGTTTTTTCTTGTTCTTTCATCAGATACAAACTCCCCAACATCACGAATCAAGTAGCAAGACAGATTTTTGAGACAAATACCAAAGCCAGCTTCAGAGACGCAGAGAAGTCACTTGTTGCTGACTACTTGGCCCATACAACTGCTACAGCTGACAGGCACTACCGCATGAAGACACCAGGCAATGCCTGCATGGTATCGAAGCTGATCTCCAAAGTTGCCATGTCCAGTGAATCTGAGTAAGTATTTACACTAATTATATAAATGACCCTTTACAATGTCTTGTAAATGTTGTTACATATGGCTAACACATTTTTGTTATTTTCCTTTTTTCAAGTTGTGAGACTGCAGGCCCCTCCTGCGCAAGCACAAGTTATGGAACAGGAGCATTGTCCAGCAGCCAAAAGTTGGATCAGGCACAGGCCTTGAACCTCTTCTATCAACACTTCCCTGTCACAGTTGATGGACAATCAATCAAGAAGAAGGACAGACTACTGATTGCAGGAAAGCATGAGAGATTATGTTATGACAAGTGGAGAAGCCAGCAAGGGAAAATGAGACGGGATTATGTGATCGGTAAGACGCAGCTAAAATACAGTAAACTGAACAGAATTTTACCATATTAGGTATTACGAGAATGTACTTTATTTAGTCACACAATTATGACTGTAAGTAGTCCTGGATAAGGGCTTCTGCTATTGAATAAATTAAATTAATAATAACACATTTATTTTTGTCTTTGCATTGTTACAGCTCACTTCCCCAGAAGAGAACCCACTGCCAGAAGAGTAGAGATATACATTGAACGGCAGAACTGGGAGAAGAACAAAGTGAAGGTGGAGGATGTCCTTCGTTACTGGCGACCTTCAAGCAATGCTGACACAACAAGATACAACAAGGCAATTATGAAACTGGTGAAGTCCCAGAAGTGGAAAGGACTGTACATTGCCAGTGACCCTGTCAAAGGAAGAAAGGTCATGACGACACGGACATTTGCAAAAGGGGAAGTCATCTGTGACTACCACGGTCTCCCAATCTCAGGGAAGCAAGGGAAAACACTTTTGGCAGCAACAGATGAAGACGAGATGGGGTACCTATACTTCTACAAGGATGCATCAGGGAAAACGTGCTGCATAGATGCAAAGACTGTGCCCTGCCCTTGCCACCCAGAGATGGACACAATTGGACGGAGGATCAACCACTCCAGAAAGAGAAGAAACATAAAGGTTCAGCTTCAGCAATTTGAAGAGGATGGCGAAGTGTGGAACGTCATCCTTTTCATTGCCAAACGAGACATTCCGGTGCAGGAAGAACTGTTATTTGACTATGGGGTGTCAAGAAAATATTTTGGTGGAGAACGAGAAGATTTGGAACGGCTTGACAGCTAGGTCAGTCAGCTTGAAATCACCAATAACTGATGGGACTCAAAACTATCCTTATATCCTTATATACTTTTAAAATGTAAATCTGAAATTGTTGTAATATATTTAGCCATGCATGTTCGACTTAAAATGTCAGTTTTGGGTATCCTGTACTTTAAATTAAACAACACATAAAAAGAACAACCTGCGTATTATTTTTATTTCCACACTTCTTATCTATTGAACACACTTTTGCCATAATTTGTAATAAACTGTTTTCACTGTTAAGGGTTAATTCCACGTGGTCGGGAGGACCTTAAGAACGTTCCTGTGGTTAAAATTTGTTTCTAGCCTCAACGGTTCTGCTGCTCTCACCCCGAAGCTCCTCAAATTTAGGTCAGGCTTCATTTTGGGCCTTGTCCTAAGACATTTCTGGATGTCAATATTTTGCCCCAAAAACGTCAGAGACAGCTGCTCTTCACATATGTTACTCTTTATTTGCCCCCAACCCATAGTTCCTCGCTAGTTTATCGGATTTGCTAGAACTTGGTATCCCCGTGTTCTTCTCGTCCTCCCGGTTTGGGAGCTAGGGCGGGAGACGCGACTCCCATTCATTGCCTATGGAAACTGAATGTTCTCCACAGAAGATCTGAGGATTGTACCCAAAGGTGCTAGAGCTATTGTGAGGAGTGAAGTGATATTCTATACCATATTGTAATGGTACCTAATTTTTTATTTTAATGGAGCTTGGCAACTTATCACTTGATCTGTGATCAATTCATCTGCTAAAGTGTCAATTTACCCTGAATGGAATATTTTAATGAGGAAAAGGGTTGGGCCTATCTGATTGTACATATATTGACCAAGGCACCAGAATATAATCTAGTTCAGAACAGAACTTCCAATTGAGAGCAAAGGCAACACTCTTGGGAGCTGAGATTTTGGATTATTGCTTATTTCCTTATTCTTCAGAGATTTCTTTGAAAAATTCCTATTACTTCCTTCCTTTTGGAGAAAGATGGCATCTGGAACTGCTAATGGTTCAGGGTAAGTTTTCTCTTTACTTATTCAATGTATATGACTATTATTATCTTGCTGTTATTAATGTTAGTAGTAGCTCTGCTAGAACTAGTAATAACAGGTGTATAACTATTGACATATTGCTATTTATTGCGCAAAAATTTTCTGAAATCACTTGGCAACAGATATTGTATTTGTTTGTAAATCATGCTGTATATGTTTTATTAAGTAGTAACTTCATTACATGAACTTATTGTGCATTTATTTTCTTACAGAAAACAAAGAAGGATCCCTCTTGTCTGCAGATTTTGCTTGAACAACCAGGACAACATCTCTCTACACCTCAGCAGAGTGTGCATGAAGCTAAAACCAAAACAAGAGATTATTCAAGAAGTTGCCGCTGCCTGAGATTCCATGATAGAGCATCTTTGGCAAGGCAGGATCTTTGACAACAGCTCACTCAGCTGTATCGTTACACATCAAGACGCACTCCGACTCCTGATCCAGAAGCTTGAACAAACTGGTCACATTGTTAAGAACAAGCCAGAAGTCAAACAATCACATGAGTAAGATATTTTTTACACTGATAAAATAATATATATGCAAGTTACATATTATTTTAACTAATTTTAACTGTTTTCCAATTATGTTTGATTGTAATATAATATAAATGTTTTTGTTTATCTGTATGATATTTCAGCCAAGTGGAAGTGGCTCATGTGTTGGCACTAACTGAAGATGCAGATGTAGATGCAGAATCAGACATCAAAATGGAGGATGACCAGTCTGCCTTGTACCAACCGTAAGTAAATACAAATATAAATAATATCTTGAACAAGTACTACACATAAGTGTATAAGTGAACATGGATGTATTTGATTTATTCTAATCTGCATACCAAATGTTTTCCAGACCAATGAACTATTCATGGGACAACAAATTGAGAAAGGAGATGCAAAGCAGTGGTTTATACCAAAAGCACCCTCTGGATTGTGATCTGCTGGCTGGATTTGGCAAATATCTCCGTGACGACCACAACTTTCACAATTTCAAACAGGAGGTATGTACAGCAATTTTACTTAATTTAACTATTGAAATATTTTAATAAGAATTACTACATTCTAAAGTAGTTATTAACTATGTAACTAACATTATTTTCATTTTCATGTACAGGTTGCAAATGTGTCAAGGTTTATGTTTTACATGGACTCCACAAAACCATCCCTGAATTTTGTCTATGACTTGGAAAAAAGCAGGTTATTTTTTACCAAGCTTGCAAACATTGGACAGAATAAGCAAACCATTGCAAACTACATGAAGAATCTGAAGAGGTTTCTTCGCTACAACACCACTGCAACAAACCTCATCCAGACAGACAGGGACTTGTATGAGCAATGCAAGCATTTCAAAGAGTGCCTGAATGACCATCAGAAGTCCATGAGCAAGCAGGTATCTCAGGAAATTACTGGGGAAAGGTATATATTTAAAATTGATCCTCACAGAAATGTATTTTACATTTTAAGTGTGTATTATTGATGTTCTGCAAATCATTAATGTATTATTGTTTTTCTGCAGGTACACACAGATGGTGACAGTCGAGAAGACACCAAAAGAATGTTTGGCAATCTTAGAGGCGGCCAAGAAAGACTTTCTGGGTGTCATTGGGAAGGCCATGAGTGAAGAATCCTTGGAAGAAAATGAACAACTGCTCATTCTGTACTACCTGGAGTCTCTGCTCATGCTGAAACATCTCCAAAGGGCTGGAGTTTTAAAAAATATGACCGTAACTTAACTAATGTCATATAATTGCCCTAATGTTGAAATGTATTTGCATTTTTGACATATGTTTTATGGATATGTCACATTTCCTAATGTAGCTGAACGAATGGCTCTCAAGGGAGGCGTGCAAGTTGCCAAATGGTGAGAAATGGACTGTCATCAGTGTTAAGCAACACAAGACAGGGACACAGCAAGTGGCAACCATTTCGTTAGATGAGGAGGAAAGATGCAGTAAGTATATTTACCACAATCTAGTTATTGTGAATGTGATTGATATAATACAAACCTGGTAAATATGTTTTTTTTTGTCTACATTATCAGTGATTGGATATGTACTACCGACACGTTCGACCAGCTTTTCTTCAAAACTCTGATGACGTGGAAGAAGATGAGAGATTCTTCTTTTCCACAACTGGAAGAGCCATCTACAACCCTTCCAATGACCTACAAAGGTTTCATGCCAAGTAAGTACAACACTGTTAAGTAGAACACTGTTTTGTATCATTACACTATTCTTTTTGACAGTACATTTTTCAAAAATCAAAACTGTTTTTTCTTGTAAGCAAGACACATTTTTGAGACAAATACCAAAGCCATTTTCAGAGACGCAGAGAAGGCACTTGTTGCTGACTACTTGGCCCATACAACTGCTACAGCTGACAGGCACTACCGCATGAAGACACCAGTCAATGCCTTCATGGTATTGAAGCTGATCTCCAAAGTTGCCATGTCCAGTGAATCTGAGTAAGTATTTACACTAATTTTATAAATGACCCTTTACAATGTCTTGTAAATGTTGTTACATATGGCTAACACATTTTTGATATTTTCCTTTTTTCAAGTAGTGAGACTGCAGGCCCCTCCTGCGCAAGCACAAGTTATGGAACAGGAGCATTGTCCAGCAGCCAAAAGTTGGATCAGGCACAGGCCTTGAACCTCTTCTATCAACACTTCCCTGTCACAGTTGATGGACAATCAATCAAGAAGAAGGACAGACTACTGATTGCAGGAAAGCATGAGAGATTCTGTTATGACAAGTGGAGAAGCCAGCAAGGGAAAATGAGACGGGATTATGTCATCGGTAACATGCAGCTAAAATACAGTAAACTGAATACAATTTTATCATATTAGGTATTACGAGAATGTACTTTATTTAGTCACACAACTATGACTGTATGTAGTCCTGGATAAGGGCTTCTGCTATTGAATAAATTAAATTAAAAATAACACATGTATTTTTGTCTTTGCTTTGTTACAGCTCACTTTCCCAGAAGAGAACCCACTGCCAGAAAAGTAGAGATATACATTGAACGGCAGAACTGGGAGAAGAACAAAGTGAAGGTGGAGGATGTCCTTCGTTACTGGCGACCTTCAAGCAACACTGACACAACAAAAGACAACAAGGCAATTATGAAGCTGGTGAAGTCCCAGAAGTGGAAAGGACTGTACATTGCCAGTGACCCTGTCAAAGGAAGAAAGGTCATGACGACACAGACATTTGCAAAAGGGGAAGTCATCTGTGACTACCACGGTCTCCCAATCTCAGGGAAGCAAGGGAAAAAACTTTTGGCAGCAACAGATGAAGACGAGATGGGGTACCTATACTTCTACAACGATGCATCAGGGAAAACGTGCTGCATAGATGCAAAGACTGTCACACCCTGGCTCGGGGGACTCTCGTATGTTGAGCCAGGGTGTTAGTTTCTATGTTTTGTTGTGGGTTCTAGGTTATTGTATTTCTTTGTTTGAGTGACTCCCAATCAGAGGTAACGAGTGTCAGCTGTTGGCTCGTTGTCTCTGATTGGGAGCCATATTTAACTATCTGTCTTTCACGTTGTGTTTGTGGTTTCTTGTTCATTTCGGTTTGTGTGAAACCGTAGACGTCACATTTTCGTTTTTGATCGTGTGATCATTTATAGTAATAAAATATGTTCACCTTCAACGCTGCGCATTGGTCCTCTATGTGTGACGATCGTGACAGAAGAAACCACCAAGATGGGACCAAGCAGCGTGTTCAGGAGCCATCGCCAGGGAGATCCCTCACAGATCTCCTTCGCCTCCTGGACTGGGTCAAGCCGAGGGAGGAAGACAAGGGCTTGACATTATGGCAGAAGGGCGAGAAGCTGGCGAGGGATATGGAGACGTGGTCCAAGGGTAGGAGAGACGCCCCGAAATTTTTTAGGGGGGGGCTCACGACGGCGGACCAGCAGGAGGCCGCGATAGAGCGGTCCAGTGGGTTGCCGGAGAAGGCCGCCGGGTTACGGGGGCCACTGGTAGAAGAGGGGATGGAAGGTGTGGAGGCACGGCGAGAGGTACTGGCGTGTGTTGCCAGTCCGGTCCGGCCCGTTCCAGATCCCGGTGTAGAGCCAGTGGTGTGTGTCCCCAGTACGGTCCGGTCTATTCCTGCTCCCCGCACCGAACCTGCGGTGCGCGTCGCCAGCCCAGTCCGGCCCATTCCTGCTCCCCGCATCAAGTCTGTGGTGCGTCTCGTCAGCCCGGCTCTGCCCGTTCCTGCTCCCCGCACCAGGTCGGGGGTACGCGTCGCCAGCCCGGTCCGGCCCATTCCTGCTCCCCGCATCAAGTCTGTGGTGCGTCTCGTCAGCCCGGCTCTGCCCGTTCCTGCTCCCCGCACCAGGTCGGGGGTACGCGTCGCCAGCCCGGTCCGGCCCATTCCTGCTCCCCGCGTCAAGTCTGTGGTGCGTCTCGTCAGCCCGGCTCTGCCCGTTCCTGCTCTCCGCACCAGGTATGTGGTGCACATCGCCAGCCCGGTCCGGTCCATTCCTGCTCCCAGCACCAAGTCTGTGGGGCGGTTCGTCAGCCCTGTCCGGCCCGCTCCTGCTCCCCACACCAAGCCAGTGGTGTGCGTCGTCAGTGCAGCACGGCCCGTGCCTGTTCCCCACACCAAGCCAGTGGTGTGCGTCGTCGGTCCGGCACGGCACTCCACTGGAGCCGGATCCGCCGCCTAGGCGGAGTGCCCACCCGGTCCCTCCCCTGTTGTGTTTCGTTGGCGCGGTCGGAGTCCGCGCCTTTAGGGGGGGGTACTGTCACGCCCTGGCTCGGGGGACTCTCGTATGTTGAGCCAGGGTGTTAGTTTCTATGTTTTGTTGTGGGTTCTAGGTTATTGTATTTCTTTGTTTGAGTGACTCCCAATCAGAGGTAACGAGTGTCAGCTGTTGGCTCGTTGTCTCTGATTGGGAGCCATATTTAACTATCTGTCTTTCACGTTGTGTTTGTGGTTTCTTGTTCATTTCGGTTTGTGTGAAACCGTAGACGTCACGTTTTCGTTTTTGATCGTGTGATCATTTATAGTAATAAAATATGTTCACCTTCAACGCTGCGCATTGGTCCTCTATGTGTGACGATCGTGACAAAGACTGTGCCCTGCCCTTGCTACCCAGAGATGGACACAATTGGACGGAGGATCAACCACTCCAGAAAGAGAAGAAACATAAAGGGTCAGCTTCAGCAATTTGAAGAGGATGGCAAAGTGTGGAACGTCATCCTTTTCATTGCCAAACGAGACATTCCGGTGCAGGAAGAACTGTTATTTGACTATGGGGTGCAACAAAAAAAAAATTGGTGGAGAAGGAGAAGATTTGGAATGGCTTGACAGCTACGTCAGTCAGCTTGAAATCACCAATAACTGATGGGACTCAAAACTATCCTTAAACCCCCTTTTAAAATGTAAATCTGAAATTTTAGTAATATATTTAGCCATGTATGTTCGACTTAAAATGTCCGTTTTGGGTATCCTGTACTTTAAATTAAACAACACATTAAAAAAATAGTTTTTATTTCCACCCTTCTTATCTATTGAACACACTTTTGCCATAATTTGTAATAAACTGTTTTCACTGTTAAGGGTTAATTCCACGTGGTCGGGAGGACCTTAGGAATGTTCCTGTGGTTTAATTGTGTTTCTAACCTCAACGGTTCTGCTGCTCTCACCCAGAAGCACCTCAAATGTAGGTCAGGCTTTATTTTGGGCCTTGTCCTAAGACCTTTTTGGATGTCAATTTCTTGCCCAAAACAGCTGCTCTTCACATGTGTTGCTCTTTAAATGCCCCCGAACCATAATCTGGAAATATATTAAATTCAGACTGCTGCACATACCCCTTCCTACCTAAACCTAACGAGGTTTGGTTCAGGAGCTAGTTTGGGAGACGCGACTCCCATTCATTCCCTATGAAAACTGAATGTTGAAAGGCTGGGAAGATTTTCTCCACAAAATATCCTTTGGTGACTCTAGATAATCTCGAGCCGGTGTAGGCCTAGAGGCCTGGATGTCTGTTGTTGCAGGGAGTAAGTTGTACTCTCACGCCCAGGTAGAGTTGTGTTGACCGGGCAGGGAGTGTAGGCCTAGAGGCCTGGAGGCCTGTAGTTCCATGGAGTAAGCTCAGGCCCAGGGTGAGGGGTGTTCGTCTGGTCCTCCCGGACACGTAGGTACCAGAACCGTCACTGTGCAAGGTTTGGATTGGGAGCTAGGGTGCGAGACGCGACTCCCATTCATTCCCTATGAAAACTGAATGTTTAATGGCTGGGAAGATGTTCTCCACAGAAGATCCTCCTAGCATGTGTGTAATTACAGTGGAACTGTTCAACTCAAGTAGCTATACAACCTCAAAACGATCTGGTTTTGCTTTACATTCAAATGAGCTGTAAATTACATTTGGCCTGGGGTCGTTTAAAATTGACAGAAAGCTCTAATATTTTCCCAAATGGTCTCAAATTATAGGTCTGATCACTCTGGACCAGAGCGTGAGTGTAATTTCAGTGGAACTGTCCAACTCAAGGACCTATGCAACCTCAAAACTACCTGGTTGTGCTGTACATTCAAATCTGCTGTATATTACATATGGCCTTGGGTCGTTTAAATTGACAGAAAGCTCTACTGGGCTGATGGAGAACCGGTCCTGACCGGCGAGAAAGAGAGAGAGGGCGAAAGGGAGAGAGATAGTTTACCCCTACAGTACTCAACTTCACTTTGTGCTTTTTGGCTGTTTGTTAAGATAATGTGCCTTTACTGTATTTTTCTCTTTGTCGCTTTAGTAACTCTCTCTCTCTCTCTCTCTCTCTCTCTCTCTCTCTCTCTCTCTCTCTCTCTCTCTCTCTCTCTCTTTCTCTCTCAATTGTGCTCTCTATTACTCACACACCCAAGCACACTCACACACAGTTGTTTCCCAGAACTATAGAACTATCTTTCAAATTGTCTGCAGTTGAATTACTGAAAAAATGTATCACATTGATTTCTGGTGCCTTGCAGATTTCACCAGCAAATCACTGCAGATGTTCTTTTTAATGCACTGTTAAGGACATCAGTGCAACCAACCAAGAGACCTCGTTTTTAGTGGATTAATCTTGGTTAACTCAGAACCAAAGTCTTGCGTAATTGTTCTGGTTTCATCCGTGTTAAGAGAAGGGATCAAGAGATGCTAGAACAAAGAGTGAAAACGGAACGAGGAGCTCCACCCTCTGTCTTTGCAAGTTACGGGGCGAATTTCCCCTCCCCTTCAGAAATTTGATTGATGCTAACATCTGCGAAATCGTAGTTTGTCCAAATAACCAGTGACGAAAAACCCAAACACCGGAACTACTACTGCTCACTCTCCCGAGTGGCGCAGTGGTCTAAGGCGCTGCATCGCAGTGCTAGCTGTGCCACTAGAGATCCTGGTTCGAATCCAGGCTCTGTCGTAGCCGGCCACGACCGGGAGACCCATGGGGCGGTGCACAATTTGCCCAGCGTCGTCCAGGGTAGGGGAGGGAATGGCCGGCAGGGATGTAGCTCAGTTGGTAGAGCATGGCGTTTGCAATGCCAGGGTTGTGGGTTCGATTCCCACGGGGGGCCAGTATAAAAACTTAAATGTAAGTCGCTCTGGATAAGAGCGTCTGCTAAATGACTAAAATGTAAATGTAAAAAATGCTTGTTATCCCACACATCCCATTCCTTCCTGACAGATTATACGGTACCAGTTATGTTTACGTAGATCTGTCCACGAGTGATTATCAGTCGACAGACCATACCCCCAGTGATTGAGCATTGAGGAGCTTTTAGTGCTTTCCAATTTATTTACCTTCGTTTCCAGTTTATTTACTATCTATAACATATTCATGCACTATACATAAAGCGTACAGTATATCAGTTGTATATGTGATGTCTCACACTTACCCTCTCCCTTTAAACTTCTGACATTATTCCAGTCACCTTCCTCTCATTGAAATTCAGTTCACAGTTTGCAGGTCTTGTGTTTTGTATATTTTCCTCCCCAAAGACATGTTTAGGGAAATGTGCACTATTTATCATTGCTGATTAGTTTTTGACACAAACCAGCACAGCCAGTAAATTGGATCCTGACTTGATTTGTTGATTCAGTAAGGTATACCTAATAAGTTTAGTGTGTTTGCAAGAGTGTGCTAGTATGTGTGCTAGTATGTGTGCAGAAATTCTGCAGTTGCACATACACAGACTCTATCTATCCAAATGCACACACACACACACACACACACACACACACACACACACACACACACACACACACACACACACACACACACACACACACACACACACACACACACACACACACACACACACACACACACACACACACACACACACACACACACACACACACATTCATCACTCTTTGGCGATAAGTCAGTTGTTGACTGCAGAAAATGAAGGCTTCACAGGTAAGACTCCTTTCTCGTACAACATGTAGCATACACACAGTACAGTAACAGCAACTTACCGGGATAGTTTAGCGAAATTACATATTTAGATATTGGTTTCCTTACCTTGAAATCAGTCTATGGACAGGGAGAAACTGCTTTAGATAAACTGGCTACTAAATAAATAATATGGATATATCTGATGTAGGGGAACTATCCCTTTAAGTTTTGATGTGGTGGTGTGTCAGTTGTAATTGAAATTCAGCAGTCCTACTTGAACAGTATCCAGGTTATGGTTGGTTGGCTGTTTTCAGGGCAGTACAGTATCAGTAGTGGGTGTAATTGAAGAGGGCTTTGGGAGGTAATATGTGTGTAGCATTTAGTGATAGAGAGCCCAGGTGTTTAGAATAAGGAATTACAGTTTTTCTCAATTGTTTACACACAAATACTGGTACTTGAGACACAATGACCACAACATGTAACTCATGCACCAACCCCCTGAACCAATTCTGCTAAACTACAAGCACAATTCCTGCTTTACACTCAAACGCAGTTCTACAATACACTTTTTTTAAAACACTACACACAAATCTTTGCATTTGGCACAATTTTCATGCAGAAAATCTCTTGTTTTCACAATGAACACACTGCCATTCAAATATGCACACTGACTCATCACATGGGCAAACACCCGTCACACAGTTTTACAATTAGCAATAAGAGCTTTAGCATAAAAGGGCAACAGGTGAGCTCTTCTGTTTTGGAGCAATGGATGCCAACATTGGAAACAGAGGCAGAGCCAGAGGAGTGAGAGTAAGAGGAGGAGGACAAGGACGAGGACGAGGACGAGGAAGGCCAAGGACCGTAATCTCTGATGAGATCCGAGCCACTTTGGTTGATCATGTGGTCAACCATGGTCTAACAATGAGGGAGGCTGGGAAAAGAGTACAGCCAAATTTGAGCATGTACACTGTAGCATCCATCATCCGGACATTCCCGAAATGAGAATAGGTAAGAAATCTACTCTCAATAGAAAATTGCAGTACTGCATATCAATACAGTACTCAATGAGTACAGTAGTACAGTATTGCCTGTGGACTGTTCTGTAGGACTGTAAAAATAAAGTATGTTTCAAGTATTTGGGAAATGTATTTCTACTTTGTATTTACAGCATTTTACTATTTGTTTGGCAGAACTGAAAGATTACCAACACAAGGTGGTCGGGAACGTGTTCTGTCTCCTGAACAGGAAACTGAAATCATGAACATGGTCCTAGAAAATAAAGCCATAACATTACGGCAAATACATAGAAAAATAATATAAAACAATTAGATATTTCAAAATATTGATAGGGTAAGCTTATCAACACTGGACCGTGTCTTGCGCAGAAATAATCTCAGGATGAAGCAGGTCTACAGGGTGCCATTTGAACGCAATTCAGAAAGAGTCAAAGAATTGCGATATAACTATGTGCATGTGAGTCCTATACAATCCCACAATTGATGCATACTCTCAACACTGTATAAATTATACATATTTCAGTATTGTAATCATAATGATTGTGCTTCAAAATAGTGACCACTCCATGTCTATTTCTGATATTGTCATGTGTGTTTCAGAGAGTCCTTGAGCTAGAGGTGGCTGCAGTGGAGCACCAGTTCATCTTCATTGATGAGGTTGGATTCAACCTCACAAAAAGAAGAAAGAGGGGAAGGAATATCATCGGCCAGCGTGCCATTGTTCAAGTCCCTGGCCAGCGCGGAGGGAACATCACAATGTGTGCAGCGATTACCCTCCACGGCGTCATCCATCACCATGCTACCCTTGGCCCCTACAACACCGCCCATCTGATCACATTCCTGGACACCCTACACAACACACTCATTCCACCAGATCAGGTAGATGGCCCAGAGCAGCTCAGGTACGTTGTCATTTGGGACAATGTAAGTTTCCACAGGGCTGCTCTGATTCGTAACTGGTTCACTGCCCACCCACGCTTTTTAGTTGTTTATCTCCCTCCATATTCTCCATTCCTCAATCCTATTGAGGAATTTTTTTCTGCCTGGAGAAGGAAAGTGTATGACCGAAATCCACAAACGCGTATACCTCTTCTCCAAGCTATGGAAGATGCATGTGGAGATATAGCAGCTGATGCTTTTCATGGCTGGAATCGCCATGCTAGGCGATATTTCCCCCGCTGCTTGGCCAGGGAAAACATTGCTTGTGATGTGGATGAGGTGCTGTGGCCAGACCGCAACAGAAGAGCAGCATATATATATTTTTTATTTTTTTATTTTTACTGTAACTGTATACATTAAATTCTTCTGTTTTGTATGTAGACCACTGTATGTGCAACTTTGTGTTGGTTGGGAATGGGATGTACACTGTGTACATTGTTTTTGTGGGAAAAATGAAATATATTTGTTACCGTGTATTTGTGTGTTAAACAATGTGTATAAAAACAATATTCTCAAATATTTTACAACACACATATGTATGTACTGTCTGTAGTAATGGCAACACTGAACCAAAAAAAGGCCTAAGTCATTATGATGAATGAAGAAGAAGTGTTTTCCATTCATCATAGTGTTTTACATTGAGCACATCAGTGTTCAACTGGTTCTTATAAATGTATATTCATATGATGGTTTGTGTGTGTCATTTGAAAACAAAATACCATTTTGATAAGAAATAACATTGTTTTGAATGTAAAGTTTCATTTTGCTGGAGAATTGAGGGGTTTTGCCCATTGTGTGTGTGTTTTTTGATTTGTTTGTAGAGTTCTGAGAATATGAGGCATGCTTTCAGAAAATGTGTGTAAACAATCGAGAAAAGCTGTAAACTGTAACAGGGATAAGCATTTTCATAAGTGTGTGTGCGTGCGCGTGTATACGTGTGTGCTTGTTACAACATCTCTGCATGCACATGTGGGCTTTCATCTTCCGTCATTCTGTTAGTGGGTCAATTTCTAATCATGTTACTGTAATCAACAATATCCATAAAGTGCCTCTCAAAATCCTTTAAAGGCATTCCAATGCCAAGAATAACTTTAATTTACCACGTAAACCTGAATGGCATTTCTTTATTGTTCCTTTACGAGGTAATGGATCCACAGTGTTGTTCCCTATAGGCTATGTACAGCATGGTGTTCTGTCCAATTAGGAACCACCTAAAGTAGTAGAAATGTTATTTAGAGTCCCTGCTAGAGTCTCTCGCTCACAGGGTTGCATCCCTCACCGCCACGATGACCGGGGTAACCGTGGTTTGATGCTAATTGTGTAGAGGAGAGTGACTCCAGCTGAGAGAGAGGGAGAGCTGGCCTTCTTCATCCATTCTTGGTCTCCTTATCACAGTGATAGGACAGCGACTACCAAGGACCGAGGTCGAATTGAGGGCTGGAAGTCAAACAGACTTTCAAATAGATTTTTAGTTGATTTTTGTTTGTTACTTTCTGTTAATTAAATCTGCACGTGAACATGCACACACACACGGCCACGGCCATGGCCACACACACACACACACACACACACACACAAACACAAACACAAACACACATACACACGGCTTGGTTTTTGCACTGACATGCACTGTCAACTGTGGGACCTTATATAGACAGGTGTGTGCCTTTCCAAATCATGTCCAATGAACTGAATTTACCACAGGTGGACTCCAATTAAGTTGTAGAAACATCTCAAGGAAGATCAATGGAAACAGATGCACCTGAGCTCAATTTCGAGTTTCATAGCAAACGGTCTGAATACTTATGTAAATAAGGTATTTCTGTTTTTAATTTTTTATAAAATTTCTAAAAACCTGTTTTCGCTTTGTCATTATGGGGTATTGTGTTTTTATTTATTTATTTATTCAATTTTAGAATAAGGCTGTAACGTAACAAAATGTGGAAAAAGTCAAGGGGCTCTGAATATGTTCCGAATGCACTGTATTTGTGTCAATGCATGCAGAAAATAAAACAGAGGACTGTGTTAGTGTAAGTAGATGATGAAAGAGAGAATAGATGAAAGAAGATTATGTTTTCAGGAACTTTTTGTGATCTCTTACAGGCTCATGTGACACACGAGAGAGTGGTGAAGAGAGAGGAGGGAGAGAAACTGGCCAAGGTGAGCTGTAATGAACAAAGAAAATACACAGAAACTCCCAATCACACACCCAGTATTGACCCTTTTGATGTCCAGGTTTCCATCTATTTTAGTCCGCACAGACACATGAATCCCCACTGAAACAGTCTGGGTGTGTCTTGATCTCTCTCATTAGGTATTCATAGGAGCACCTTCTGTTTTGGAGTCCCTGAAGTGTGCTCGCTAAATCAATTAGCAACATCAGTACGCTCTGATGAGTTCCCAGACTTAAAACACTGTACATGGTTTTAAGGGAGATGGACGTCCGATGCCCTTGTTATTGTCAGGCTGTGTAATAATAACACTGGTTTCCATGTGTTGGATGCCATTCCATTTGCTCTGTTCCAAACGTTATTATGAGCCGTTCTCCCCTCAGCAGCCTCCACTGGTGTGTGTGTGGGTGTGTCTGGTGTGTGTGTGGGTGTGTCTGGTGTGTGTGTGTGTCTGGTGTGTGTGTGGGTGTGTCTGGTGTGTGTGTGTGTGTGTGGGGGTGTGTGTGTGGGTGTGTCTGGTGTGTTTGTGGGTGTGTCTGGTGTGTGTGTGGGTGTGTCTGGTGTGTGTGTGTGGGTGTGTGGGTGTGTCTGGTGTGTGTGTGGGTGTGTCTGGTGTTTGTGTGGGTGTGTCTGGTGTGTGTGTGTATGTCTACCGGTATGTCTTCTGACTTGTGTTTCTGTGTCATTTTCCTCATGCATGTTGGTGCAAGTGCACGGTATGTATGAGTATGTCTATGTGTGATACATTTCAGTTTTAACAGTGGTGGGTGTGTATGTATGTTGTATGAGTAGATTCATTTAGCATTGTCTTCTGCCCCCTACTGTATGACAAAAGGATGACACAAGTTCATTGCATAGATAGACACAGTCTGTCAGCCTAACATTTTTGTGAAACTTATTCAGTAAAGACCATCAAACAAAGTAGACATCAAACATCAACTTATCAAATTACACCCACTATATTAAGGTTACCGGTCGAGTATTTCAAGTTAGAGTACCTCTGTGTCATCATCCACCTTCTCGGATGATTTCTCTTCCCGTTGATATTTTGTGTCTTCATCAGGGCCGAGGACACAATGTCACTTATGCCTGGAGCCAGCCCTGGTCCTCATCCAAGTCATCCCCCACTCAACTGCAGCTCCCTCCTGACCCACCTCTTCTTGCATCTGTGAATGTTTCTAAACTCCATTTGTAGCTTTCACTGTCTCCTCATTGTAATTCCTCGTTTGGATTCATCATTCATGATCCACTGGAGTCATTTTGTGCAATATTACTAAGAATGTAGGTGGTGTATACATTTAAATGAAATGTATAATCTGGGGCTTTATAGTTTGCATTACGTGTAAATGGTTGTCTTGTTTTTGCCGATTTGAAAATGGCGTTAAGTGATATAGAAAATCTAGAGATAGTAATGTAGCAGAAATAGAAACTGTGGGCTGCTTATGCAATTCAAATGTGTATTGAAGCACTATAATATCAATATGGACTGCCTTAACACTCTATGAAAGGGTTTGTTTGAATGTTGTTGTATGTGTTTCTGTTGTACAGGGTGTATAACATAATGTTATATTGATATTCTAGAGGCAAAACCTCTGTTGTTCAGTATACCTACTTTATTTCAGAAATGCTATGATTTATTAATATCTTTCTTGTCAGGACCGTGGTATTTTGAGGAGTTGCACTCCACAAATCTGACCTTTGTATCAATTTACAACACTTTTTAGTTCACTAGAAAAAATTTATATAAAATAGATTCATAATTCTGGATGTATAAATAGAAATGTATGTAATTGCCTAACGTAAATTATATCGAGTTTCATACTGGTTTTTGTTCATGTTTAACTGAAATACTATAATGGTTGATTGAAGAATATTGATGGAATATTAAATTATGATGTATGGATTTGACAGCAAATCATTAAATGTTTTGATTATAGACAAGAGTGTAAACCTACTGTACTTCTGTAGTCCACTCAGATACAATAAGTCATATATCTTTTATGTATCTTCAGTATTCACAATAAAGTTTAAAATGCACAGTAGTGAATGATATGTTCTTGATTTCCTCAGACTCTAGATCCGAGTCCAGTCAATGTATGAGTCCACAGCACCACCATATGGTCACGTCAGGTCAGTGCAAGTCAGTCTATGTTAGTTTTGTCTTTATTACATTTACACATTTTAGCAGACGCTCTTTTCCAGAGCGACTTACCGTTAGTGATTACATATTTTTTTTATACTGGCCCCCCGTGGGAATCGAACCCACAACCCTTGCGTTGCAAACGCCATGCTCTATCAACTGAGCTACATCCCTGCCGGCCATTCCCTCCCCTACCCTAGACGACGCTGGGCCAATTATGCGCCGCCCATGAGTCTCCCGGTCGCGGCCGGCTGCGACAGAGCCTGGATTCGAACCAGGATCTCTAGTGGCACAGTTAGCACTGCGATGCAGTGCCTTAGACCACTGCGCCACTCGGGAGTTCAAGCAAGAGCTAAAGATGCAAACTGAAATCATTGACAAGGGGCATACCATAAACTTGGAAAATGAAAAGAGAAAGTTGTATACTCACAGAGTAATAGTGTGTGCAACTTTCTTCAGACTTTTTCTTATCACTACAAAACATCGCAACACGCCGCCTGTGGCTGGTTGCTTTACTTTGAAAACAGTGTGGAATCCTTGTGGGGTTGTATTATTAGGCTACCTGGCTTACGACCCAATATAACAGTGTTGTACGTATGGGATGTAGCTATTGGTACTGTAAGGTAAAGTGTTACCCAACTATACAGTGCATTCGGAAGGTATTCAGACCCCTTGACTTTTTCCATATTTTGTTACGTAAGAGCCTTATTCTAAAATTGATTAAATTGTTTTCCCCCCTCATCAATCTAAACACAATACCCCATAATGACCAAGCAAAAACTGTTTTTTATAAATTTTAGCAGATGTATATTTAAAAAAAACGGAAATATGGCATTTACATAAGTATTCAGACCCTTTACTCAGTACTTCGTTGAAACACCTTTGGCAGCGAATACAGCCTTGAGTCTTCTTGGGTATAATGCTACAAGCTTGGTACACCTGTATTTGGGGAGTTTCTCCCATTCTTCTCTGCAGATCCTCTCAAGCTCTGTTAGGTTGGATGGGGAGCGTCGCTGCACAGCTATTTTCAGGTCTCTCCAGAGATGTTAGATCGGGTTCAAGTCCGGGCTCTGGCTGGGCCATTCAAGGACATTCAGAGACTTGTCCCGAAGCCACTCCTGCATTGTCTTGGCTGTGTGCTTAGGGTCATTGTCCTGTTGGAAGTTGAACCTTCGTCCCAGTCTGAGGTCCTGAGCACTCTGGAGCATGTTTTCATCAAGGATCTCTCTGTACTTTGCTCCGTTCATCTTTCCCTCGATGCTGACTTGTCTCCCAGTCCCTGCCGCTGAAAACAATCCCCACAGCATGATGCTGCCACCACCATGTTTCACTGTAGGGATGTTGCCAGGTTTCCTCCAGACGTGACTGTTGGACATTCAGGCCAAAGAGTTCAATCTTGGTTTCATCAGACCAGAGAATCTTGTTTCTCATGGTCAGAGTCCTTTAGGTGCCTTTTGGCAAACTCCAAGCGGGCTGTCAAGTGCCTTTTAATGAGGAGTGGCTTCCGTCTGGCCACTCTACCAGAAAGGCCTGATTGGTGGAGTGCTGCAGATACGGTTGTCCTTCTGGAAGGTTCTCCCATCTCCACAGAGGAACTCTGGAGCTCTGTCAGAGTGACCATTGGGTACTTGGTCACCACCCTGACCAAGGCCCTTCTACCCTGATTGCTCAGTTTGGCCGGGCGGCCAGCTCTAGGAAGAGTCTTGGTGGTTCCAAACTTCTTCCATTTAAGAATTATGGAGGCCACTGTGTTCTTGGGGACCTTCAATGCTGCAGAAATGTTTTGGTACCCTTCCCCAGATCTGTGCCTGGACACAACCCTGTCTCGGAGCTCTACGGACAATTCCTTCAACATCATGGCTTGGTTTTTGCTCTGACATGCACTGTCAACTGTGGGACCTTATATAGACAGGTGTGTGCATTTCCAAATCATGTCCAATCAATTGAATTTACAACAGCTGGACTCCAATCAAGTTGTAGAAACATCTCAAGGATGATCAATGGAAACAGGATGCACCTGAGCTCATTTTCGAGTCTCATAGCAAAGGGTCTGAATACTTATGTAAATAAGGTATGTCTGTTTTTTATTTTTAATCAACTGCTTTGTCATTATGGGGTATTGTGTGTAGATTGATGAGGATTTAAAAAAAAAAAATACATTTTAGAATAAGACTAATGTAACAAAATGTGGAAAAAGGGAAGGGGTCTTTATACTTTCCGAATGCACTGTATATTCTGCTCTATGTATTTCTGTCAAATGAAATTCTGTTCACCTTTAAAAAAAACTAAACAGATTCACTGGAAAACCATAACTGCTGTTCATGCTTCTTTCTCTGTTATATATCAGCAGTCATATTTTCAGTCAGCAAAAATAAAGGTGCTTTATTAAGATAAGATTTAGGAGAAGTGAGAGTTGAGATTAATCTGAAATAAACTTACTGTTGCATCGCTTTGTGTTGTTACAGTCAAAGTCTAACCAGTTCTCCTTTGTGTGTGTGTGTGTGTGTGTGTGTGTGTGTGTGTGTGTGTGTGTGTGTGTGTGTGTGTGTGTGTGACCAACTCCTCTATCATTGGGTCTTTTGGATTTACCACAAAATTACCAACCTAACTGTATACATCTGATATTTGTAGTCCTCTAGAAGGATGAGGCTCTGCCAGTTGACCTGAGATGCTGCACTCAACCAGTTTGTGGAATTTGGAGAAGTCATTGGGATGCGTGTCTTCTCTCATATGTGAAGTGTCATATTGTCGACATCAAAGCTGCTTACTGTAACGTTACCACCATAACAATATCTGGTAAAAAAATTGAGGCAACCTTCCTCTATAAGTCATCACGCATTTCTCACTCATCCAACCAGAAACCCAGATGATCCAAAGAGCCAAAACTCCAAACAGAGTGACACTGAGGAGATTCTTCCAGGTGCTTTCAGCGGGCTTTTAGAACATCAGAAAATGTAACTTTTTTGCTCAAATGATTTTTACTAAGTATCCATTCACTCCAATACATTCAATTATTTACATCATCTTAAAACATATAACATATGTTCCTGTTGGTTCTCTACAATATCTCTAGATGTACAGTGGGGGAAAAAAGTATTTAGTCAGCCAACAATTGTGCAAGTTTTCCCAATTAAAAAGATGAGAGCGGCCTGTAATTTTCATCATAGGTACACGTCAACTATGTCAGACAAATTGAGAAAAAAAAATCCAGAAAATCACATTGTATGATTTTTAATGAATTTATTTGCAAATTATGGTGGAAAATAAGTATTTGGTCACCTACAAACAAGCAAGATTTCTGGCTCTCACAGACCTGTAACTTCTTCTTTAAGAGGCTCCTCTGTCCTCCACTCGTTACCTGTATTAATGGCACCTGTTTGAACTTGTTATCAGTATAAAAGACACCTGTCCACAACCTCAAACAGTCACACTCCAAACTCCACTATGGCCAAGACCAAAGAGCTGTCAAAGGACACCAGAAACAAAATTGTAGACCTGCACCAGGCTGGGAAGACTGAATCTGCAATAGGTAAGCAGCTTGGTTTGAAGAAATCAACTGTGGGAGCAATTATTAGGAAATGGAAGACATACAAGACCACTGATAATCTCCCTCGATCTGGGGCTCCACGCAAGATCTCACCCCGTGGGGTCAAAATGATCACAAGAACGGTGAGCAAAAATCCCAGAACCACACGGGGGGACCTAGTGAATGACCTGCAGAGAGCTGGGACCAAAGTAACAAAGCCTACCATCAGTAACACACTACGCTGCCAGGGACTCAAATCCTGCAGTGCCAGACGTGTCCCCCTGCTTAAGCCAGTACATGTCCAGACCCGTCTGAAGTTTGTTAGAGTGCATTTGGATGATCCAGAAGAGGATTGGGAGAATGTCATTTGGTCAGATGAAACCATAATAGAACCTTTTGGTAAAAACTCAACTCGTCTTGTTTGGAGGACAAAGAATGCTGAGTTGCATCCAAAGAACACCATACCTACTGTGAAGCATGGGGGTGGAAACATCATGCTTTGGGGCTGTTTTTCTGCAAAGGGACCAAGACGACTGATCCGTGTAAAGGAAAGAATGAATGGGGCCATGTATTGTGAGATTTTGAGTGAAAACCTCCTTCCATCAGCAAGGGCATTGAAGATGAAACGTGGCTGGGTCTTTCAGCATGACAATGATCCCAAACACACCGCCCGGGCAATGAAGAAGTGGCTTCGTAAGAAGCATTTCAAGGTCCTGGAGTGGCCAAGCCAGTCTCCAGATCTCAACCCCATAGAAAATCTTTGGAGGGAGTTGAAAGTCCGTGTTGCCCAGCGACAGCACCAAAACATCACTGCTCTAGAGGAGATCTGCATGGAGGAATGGGCCAAAATACCTGCAACAGTGTGTGAAAACCTTGTGAAGACTTACAGAAAACGCTTGACCTGTGTCATTGCCAACAAAGGGTATATAACAAAGTATTGAGAAATGTTTGTTATTGACCAAATACTTATTTTCCACCATAATTTGCAAATAAATTCATAAAAAATCATACAATGTGATTTTCTGGATTTCTTTTTCTCATTTTGTCTGTCATAGTTGACGTGTACCTATGATGAAAATTACAGGCCTCTCTCATCTTTTTAAGTGGGAGAACTTGCACAATTGTTGGCTGACTAAATACTTTTTTCCCCCACTGTAGTTGATGGGATTAAACAATTTACCACTCTTTTGATAATGCAGGGCCAAAATTACTTGACAGAGGTTTTATGTAGTGTAGTAATAACACATCTTCACTGACATTCCTGGGCTATCTCATGAATTGATGTGATGTGTTTAGGTAAGCGGACACCTGGGGCGATTGATTTGTGTGTTGCTCTTCGTGCCCGCTCCCATTCCCTATAATTCTGTATCTTTTTGTGACTAATTTGTAAACAGGTAGACCCTGATTGGCCGATGAGTGGCAACAATGATTAGAAGCACCTGCTGCTCATCTGTTGTTCTTTACAAATGCTGTTTTGAATGAAAGACAATTATACCTACACACTGAAGAAGGCTGTAAAGCCGAAATGTCTATGTACACTATCCCTGATGCAGTAAAAAAAATAAGCATTATGCTACATATTTTTGAGTGCGAACCCATATGGTAGAAAATGACGAGATTAGGTTTTAATACTGTTTATGCATCGAATAAGGTTTGATAAATACTTTCTCACTTTGTGTCTATGTGAACTGAGTTGCCTCTGGAGCTTGGGCTGGCAATTGATTTATGATGGCTAGGTGGTAAAACCTAAAGCCTACATTCCATAGATTGAATTGGTGTTTGTGTACTATGAGGTACCAGGGAGGAGATGGCTCTGGTATGGATAGCTGATAAGAATAACCTTGTCTTAGGGGCCAAACCCTGGTTTCTATACAATTAGAATAGTCTTCACAGCAAATGTGAATCTGGCTGGGCAATACTCCTTTCTCACATACCAAACCTCACTTTTTGACCCATTCCAGCATATCTGTTTTTTGTCACGTACTCAGGAGGATGTTCTTGGTCTATTAAGGTTGTAAACCCTACTTTGCTCGTTGGGCTCTCAACGATCACCTACGGGTGGTCATTGACCAGCTCCATTATTGGAACAATTAATCGATATTAAAGTATGATTGTTTGAAGAAACGACTGTGACTCTCCTACTTGGTTAGAATTTCCACGACACCCATTACACCTCTTCGTTTGTCTGAATTCGCAGATTTTACGCACCAGCCAAGCTTCTGGGAGAGCGCGATGGTTCTCTTTTGATTAGTCATGTGGTCTGAGATTGCCACTCTGAGTAGCCCAAACTATCTAATGCAACTAGATATGCGATCCCAAGTTTCTATGGTCTTGAAGATATTGTCTTGACTTTCCCTCATCTAAAGACCACCGGTAAAGGTGGGTTTGCAGGTTTTAAAAACATTTCATTTCTTAGTATGCCTCTAAATTATTATAGATGAGATGCAATCAGGGTTGCCAGGTCTGGGCAAAATTTGTATCGCAATGACTACTCAAAACCCGCCCACAAGGCCTTAAAACTATCCCTTTTTTTTCAGCAGCAAGAGAGGAGTTGCCACATTTAGCCAATAAACAATTTTTCAATAATGTTATCAAGCAAATTAAGAAGGAATATCAACATAACTTTTTACGACGTAAGAAGCTAAATTCGGTTTTCCATCAAAATAATAATTATTGTGAGCTAACGTGACTGATAAACGAATTTGAATATGTCGCAAGAGAAAACATAATTTGCTTTTATTAAACTCGCCAGATCATTTTACATTAATGGATGTTAACTCGTTTGACTGCTATGTTGTGTGTATGTACTGACATGTATGTGTAAGTGATAGATGCACACACACACACTACATGTTCATGTTTTGAAATGTAAATTGTAAAGTATTTTATCTGTAATGTCTTTTTTGTTATGTATCGGACCCTAGTAAGGCTAGCTGTCGCCATTGGCGTCGGCTAATGGGGATCCTAATAAATCAAAAAATTGAATTGTCAATAAATACCTTAAGTGCATGTGCATAACTATAGATAAATCCAACAGTAAAGTTTCAGGGATGAAAGTTGTACATAGGATCTCTAAATCTCTGAGCAAGAAACACTTGGACGAACTTCAAAAAACAAATGTTAGGCTATTTTCTGGCAATTGTGCTGTTATTATGTGCCCGATGTTAAGACTACAAACCAATATAAATGGCCTATTTTCAAGATTGACTTGTCATTTCAATAGGCATAGGCTAGGCCTACTGACTAAAATCTGGGTTTATGATTGTAATTCAAATTTGCCATGGTTTGGTTAGCTAGATGTAGGTAGCCTATAGCCCCTGATAGCCTACAGTAGCCTAAGCAATATGTCAAATGAACGATTTAGCAGCTTGCTTAGTTGAAATTGACAGACTAATGTATATAACATGAATAGCAAGGTAAGAAGTGCTTCTGTTTGCCCAATAGCCTGCTGGAACCCGCTACTGAGGATGGGGTCGTAATTTCAATCATTTAATAATATTTTAATAATATGGATATCAACTAAATAGGTATTTAAAAAAAAAACCTGTAGCCTAATCTGACTGACAGTTACCTTCAATCTAATGCATTCTAACAACAGCTGATCTGCAATTGTGATAGAACTGTGACCATGATCACAATTGATAACTTCCAATTTCATTAACTATACATGGCCATTAATAATTGCATAATAACACAAGGCTACAACAACAACAAACTGAAGTTATAAGCTATTTATTACATCCTTTGCCAGCTCCAGGAAGGATACACAAGTGGCACAAATTGATTTGCAATGACTCCAGTGATATCGTCATTTTTGTTGTATCAAATGGTAGGCTACAGTAGCTTACATAGGCATATAAATTGATAGGCTACTTAATGGCCAACATATGTATCATCCTCCACATTTAATATCAGTTTCATTGGGGACTTTTCCCCATAACAGAAGCACGTGAGGGAGTTCCATAACTTCCATTTAAAATGTCCATACATTTACATTTACATTTACGTCATTTAGCAGACGCTCTTATCCAGAGCGACTTACAAATTGGTGCATTCACCCTATAGCCAGTGGGATAACCACTTTACAATTTTTTTTATTTTTTAATTTTTTTTTAAATATTTATTTAATGTTCAAATTTTTTTTTTGTTCATATTTATGTTATTTATTTATTTATTTTTTTTTGGGGGGGGGGTGGGTAGAAGGATTACTTTATCCTATCCCAGGTATTCCTTAAAGAGGTGGGGTTTCAAATGTCTCCGGAAGGTGGTGAGTGACTCCGCTGTCCTGGCGTCGTGAGGGAGCTTGTTCTACCATTTGGGTACCAGAGCAGCGAACAGTTTTGACTGGGCTGAGCGGGAACTATGCTTCCGCAGAGGAAGGGGAGCCAGCAGGCCAGATGTGGATGAACGCAATGCCCTCGTTTGGGTGTAGGGACTGATCAGAGCCTGAAGGTACGGAGGTGCCGTTCCCCTCACTGCTCCATAGTCAAGCACCATGGTCTTGTAACGGATGCGAGCTTCAACTGGAAGCCAGTGGAGTGTGCGGAGGTGGGGGGTGACGTGAGAGAACTTGGGAAGGTTGAACACCAGACGGGCTGCGGCATTCTACGGGCTGCGTCCACTAGCGCAGCGCTCGAACTGAGCATGCGTAAAACATTTAGCTTGATATGGTTTTCCATAAGCAAAGTTTAAATTAGAATGAAGTTTAAACCACCTCCGAGTGAATGTATCTAATGGGCTCTAGAGGGTTTTCCTGTGTTTTGCCTTAATTCTTGATGTGTTAAAATGTTTTATCAGTTCTAGCATGCTAATTTGTTTTATTGAAAAGGGGTTGGAAATACAGGGCATTCGGAAAGTATTCAGACCACTTCCCCTTTTCAACATTTTGTTACGTTACAGCCTCATTCTAAAATGGATGAATTAAAAATATTAATTTCCTCATCAATCTACACAAATTACCCCATAATGACAAAGTGAAAACAGGTTTGTAGAACTTTTTGCATATTTATTAAAACAAAAAAACAGAAATACCTTATTTACATAAGTATTCAGACCCTTTTAATATGAGACTCGAAATTGAGCTCAGGTACATCCTGTTTCCATTGATCATCCTTGAGATGTTTCTACAACTTGATTGGAGTCCACCTGTAGTAAATTCAATTGATTGGACATGATTTGGAAAGGCACACACCTGCCTATTTAAGGTCCCACAGTTGACAGTGCATGTCAGAGCAAAAACCAAGTCGAAGGAATTGTCCATAGAGCACAGAGACAGGATTATTTTGAGGCACAGATCTGGGGAAGGGTACACAAAACATTTCTGTAGTATTGAAGTTCCCCAAGAAGCCACAGTGGCCTCCATCATTCTTAAATGGAAGAAGTTTGGAACCACCAACTCTTCCTAGAGCTGGCTGCCCGGCCAAACTGAGCAATTGGGGGAGCAGGGCCTTGGTCAGGGAGGTGACCATGGCCACTCTGACAGAGCTCCAGAGTTCCTCTGTGGAGATCGGAGAACCTTCCAGAAGGACAGCCATCTCTGCAGCACTCCACAAATCAGGCCTTTATGGTAGAGTGGCCAGACGGAAGCCACTCCTCAGTAAGAGGCACATGAAAGCCCGCTTGGAGTTTGCCAAAAGGCACCTAAAGGACTCTCAGACAATGAGAAACCAGATTCTCTTGTCTGATGAAACCAATATTGGACACTTTGGCCTGAATGCCATGCGTCACGTTTGGAGGAAACCTGCCACCATCCCTACGGTGACGCATGGTGGTCGCAGCATCATGCTGTGGGGATGTTTTTCAGCGGCAGGGACTGGGAGACTTGTCAGGATCGAGGGAATGCCAAAAGGCACCTAAAGGACTCTCAGACAATGAGAAACCAGATTCTCTTGTCTGATGAAACCAATATTGGACACTTTGGCCTGAATGCCATGCGTCACGTTTGGAGGAAACCTGCCACCATCCCTACGGTGACGCATGGTGGTCGCAGCATCATGCTGTGGGGATGTTTTTCAGCGGCAGGGACTGGGAGACTTGTCAGGATCGAGGGAATGATTAACGGAACAAAGTACAGAGAGATCCTTGATGAAAACCTGCTCCAGACCACTCAGGACCTCAGACTGGGGCGAAGGTTCACCTTCCAACAGGACAATGACCCTAAGCACACAGCCAAAACAACGCAGGAGTAGCTTCGGGACAAGTCTCTGAATGTCCTTGAGTGGCCCAGCCAGAGCCCGGACTTGAACCCAATCGAACATCTCTTTAGAGACCTGAACATAGCTGTGCAGCGACGCTCCCCATCTAACCTGACAGAGCTTGAGAGGATCTGCAGAGAAGAATGAGAGAAACTCCCCAAATACAGGTGTGCCAAGCTTGTAGAGTCATACCCAAGAAGACTTTAGGCTGCCAAAGATGCTTCAACAAAGTACTGAGTAAAGGGTCTGAATACTTATGTAAATGTCATATTTCAGTTTTTTATTTCTAATACATTTGCAAACATTTCTAAAAACCTGTTTTTTTTCTTTGTCATTATGGGGTATTGTGTGTATATTGATGAGGAAAAAGACAATGTAATACATTTTAGAATAAGGGTGTAACGTAACAAAGTGGAAAAAGTTAAGAGGTCTGAATATTCTCCAAGATTTATTAAAACATTGTTCTCTTTTGTTCATTTTTTTGTTGTCAAAATCAATTATACATTACAACTCTATTGTAGTATTACATCTTCACATTCCATATTCCAGTATCAAAAACAAAAGGTCTCAGGTTAAAAAAACTATCACCATACATCTACACGTTCACATTATATATAACTCACTGTACTATCAGTGTCAATTTCGAAAAAGCTATAAATTACTAGAGGCCTATGCTAAACAATGCTACAACCATTACATTATAAACCATTAACATGTAAGCTAACATGAACTGAAACCAACTATCCTAGTACTAGCTAGCGCTTAGCCAAGATAAAATTGGTTAGGATAAAGCTAGCAAACATTTACATTTACATTTACATTTACATCATTTAGCAGACGCTCTTATCCAGAGCGACTTACAAATTGGTGCATTCACCTTGTAGCCAGTGGGATAACCACTTTACAATATGTTTTTTTTTCTTTCTTTGGGGTGGGGTAAGGGGGGGTAGAAGGATTACTTTATCCTATCCTAGGTATTCCTTAAAGAGGTGGGGTTTCAAGTGTCTCCGGAAGGTGGTGAGTGACTCCGCTGTCCTGGCGTCGTGAGGGAGCTTGTTCCACCATTGGGGTGCCAGAGCAGCGAACAGTTTTGACTGGGCTGAGCGGGAACTATGCTTCCGCAGAGGTAGGGGGGCCAGCACGCCAGAGGTGGATGAACGCAATGCCCTCGTTTGGGTGTAGGGACTGATCAGAGCCTGAAGGTACGGAGGTGCCGTTCCCCTCACAGCTCCGTAGGCAAGCACCATGGTCTTGTAGCAGATGTGAGCTTCAACTGGAAGCCAGTGGAGTGTGCGGAGGAGCGGGGTGACGTGAGAGAACTTGGGAAGGTTGAACACCAGACGGGCTGCGGCATTCTGGATGAGTTGTAGGGGTTTAATGGCACAGGCAGGGAGCCCAGCCAACAGCGAGTTGCAGTAATCCAGACGGGAGATGACAAGTCCCTGGACTAGGACCTGTGCCGCTTCCTGTGTAAGGCAGGGTCGTACTCTCCGAATGTTGTAGAGCATGAACCTACAGGATCGGGTCACCGCCTTGATGTTAGCGGAGAACCACAGGGTGTTGTCGTACAACACCCTGTCGTTTAAACACTATTTTCGTACAAATATTAACACTTTAACACATTTTATCCTGACATCACATATGTACATATATTACCTGAACTAAACTGAGCCTTTGTTCATAGAAAATAAAACAAATAGTATCTAAAACATTGTTGAAAAAAAGTACAAAAATGTTTGGACGCCATCTTAATCCCTTCTCTTACATGTAAACCAGAAGCAACCTACTTACAATGGGGAAAATACCAACAAGTTCTTCACTCGGTTAAAACTCCCTTCACTTGCCTTCAAACATCACCAAACTCATGGACTATATAGTTAACCATGTTATCTCAATATATTGAGAGTCATATTTCACTTTTGAACATTACATAACTAAATTAACAGGGTGAAATGATGAGACGGAGAAACGTTAGTAGTGTTCAGTAGTAGGCATTCTCCACGATTGAAGAAAAAACCTCCAAGATCTCACGATCCCACTAACGCTCCCCATTGACGTAACAGTTCGCCCTAGCGGCAGTAATCATATACATTACTTTCAATGCAAATACCTGGGAGGCCTAAAGAACAATACAAGGTATGGCTCCATAAAATAACAAACAAATTAAAATGTAAAAAATATGACCGTACAGGCCTCCCGAGTGGCACTGCATCGCAGTGCTGATGCGCCACTACAGCCTCGGGTTCGATCCCAGGCTGTGTCACAGCCGGCCGTGACCGGAAGCCCCTTGGGGCGGCACACATTGGCCCAGCATCGTCTGGGTTAGGTGGGGGTTTGGCCGGGGGATTGCCTTGGTTCATCGTGCTTTAGCGACTCATTGTGGCGGGCCGTGTCAATTGGATGGTGTTTCCTCCGACACATTGGTGCATGGAGCGGTGTGTCAAGAAGCAGTGGGGCTTGGCAGGTCATATTTTGGAGGATGCATGGCTCTCGACCTTCACCTCTCAAGATCGTAACTACCAATTGGATATCACAACAACAACAAAATATAACCATATATATTTGTATGCGTCACACATACATTTATTTATCTGTGCTTTATCCATGTCTTGAGAAATCTCCAAGTTTTGTCTATTAATTAATTTTCCTTAAACAATACAAGATTCACATCCCTTTGCAAAACTCAACATAGTCTTATCTTGTGGTTAGAAGCCCTATAATTACAGGCAAATATTATTTTTAGCATTCATCGTGGAGAGTTCTGTTGCATTAAAAACCTGGAAGAACTGTTATTAAGTGATGGTCGTATATCCACAATCGAAAACTTTGCCTTTCTGGGATTGCAGAAGTTGAAGGTTTTAAACCTACTCCATAACCAGATATCAGAAATCAAATAATTACATTTTTTTGATCTGCACTGCTTGGAGCACCTCCCTCTAGAGGCAAATCCACTGGTGCACATTGAGGCATCATCTTTTGCTCACCTTAGTTCAATAAAGAATCTGTCTCTGGGAGACCGGAACTTCCCTCCAAAATCAAAAATGTTGTATACTACATGATTAAAGGTTTGTGGACACCTGCTCGTCGAACATCTCATTCCAAAATCATTAATATAGAGTTGGTCCCCCCTTTGCTGCTATAACAGCCTCCACTCTTCTGGGAAGGCTTTCCACTAGATATTGGAACATTGCTGCGTGGACTTGCTTCCATTCAGCCACAAGACCATTTGTGAGATCAGGCACAGATGTTGGGCGATTAGGCCTGGCTCGCAGTCGGCGTTCCAATTCATCCCAAAGGTATTCGATAGGGTTGAGGTCAGGCCTCTGTGCAGGCCAGTCAAGTTCTTCCACACCGATCTCGACAAACCATTTCTATATGGACCTCGCTTTGTGCACAGGGGCATTGTCATGCTGAAACAGGAAAGGGCCTTCTCCAAACTATTGCCACAAAGTTGTAAGCACAGAATCGTCTAGAATGTCATTGTTTGCTATAAAGTTAAGATTTCCCATCACTGGTACTAAGGGGCCTAGCCCGAACCATGAAAAACATCCCCAGACCATTATTCCTCCTCCACCAAACTTTACAGTTGGTCCTATGGATTGGGGCAGGTAGCGTTCTCCTGGCATCCGCCAAACCCAGATTTGTCTGTTGGACTGCCAGATGGTGAAGCGTGATTCATCACTCCAGAGAACGTGTTTCCACTGCTCCAGAGTCCAATGGCGGCGAGCTTTACTCCACTCCAGACAACGCTTGGCATTGCGCATGGTGATCTTAGGCTTGCTTGGCCATGGAAGCCCATTTCATGAAGCTCCCGAAGAACAGTTCTTGTGCTGATGTTGCTTCCAAAGGCAGTTTGGAACTCAGTAGTGAGTGTTGCAACCAAGGACAGACGATTTTTACACGTTACGCGCTTCAGCACTCGGCGGTCCCGTTCTGTGAGCTTGTGTGGCCTACCATTTCGCGGTTGAGCCATTGTTAATCCTAGATGTTTTTACTTCACAATAACAGCACTTACAATTGACCGGGTCTGCTCTAGTAGGGCAGAAATTAGACGAACTGACTTATTGGAAAGGTGGCATCCGATGATGGTGCCACGTTGAAAGTCACTGAGCTCTTCAGTAAGGCCATTCTACTGCTGATGTTTGTCTATGGAGATTGCATGGCGGTGTACTCAATTTTATACCCCTGTCAGCAACGGGTGTGGCTGAAATAGCGGAATACACTAATTTAAAGGGGTGTCCACATACTTATATGTCGTGTATTTGGCAGCATACCTCGATGTCTGAAATACCTCTGCATCAGCTCTCATTACTGGGGGCGATAGTACACCGAACCCAGGCTTGGGCCTGCATCTCTACAGCGAGACGGTGTCTTTTCAGGACTGTGACAGGCCTTTGTGAGGCTGTCATTGAGCTCACTGCGAGGACAGAGTGGATCCTGTGCGGGTCCATCTTTGCTGGGAGCTACTTCAAGTTACTTCAACGCTTCAAGCTAGAGTCAAAGCCCTCAGCTTCATTTGTGGATCTAACCAGTCTGAATACACGTCTGCACCTGAGGGATTTGCAACTTATAGGAGCAGTCCTCAATCGGCAAACTGGTCTTGCCATCATCTTTCACAACTCGACTAGATTGGAGACCCTGGTACTCTATGGCTGCAGAATCGGCTACCTGGAAAATGACCTTTGCGAAGACTTACAGTCATTGAGAGACTTACATTTGGATATTTAGAGTGAGCTTATGATAATGGAAAAATTCACTGGGCCCCTAAAGAGCCTAAGGCATCTGTTTATACAAGATCTACCTTTACAATGCAGTTGCGGCAATGCTTGATTTCATAGGTGGGCGAAACGGAATCATGTTTTGGGACTCTACCTTCGAGGGAATAAGTTGCAAAGATAAGCATGGCACTCAGAACTTGCTCAAATCCATTGTTCAATGGACATAGGGTTCATTTTGTTTGTTTACAACTCCCTGGGCCTCTTGCTCTTTACGCTAGTGGTGCTACTATATCACCTGGCTGGATAGTATCTGATTGATCTGTTCTACATCACTCGTGGCTGGCTGGAGGAGGTTGTGCTCCTGAACAACAAGGGAAGCTACCGTTACAACACCTTTGTGTCCTACAGTGGGAAAGATGAGCGCTGGGTGGTGGAGGAGCTTCTGCCTAACCTGTAACAATGAGGTACACCTTTCCTGCTCATGCACAGCAGAGACTTCCAGCTGGGGAAGGACATTGTGGACAACATCACAGACAGTCACCACAGCAGCCGCCGGACCGTCTGCTTGGTCAGCCACCACTACCTCCACAGCAACTGGTGCTCTTTGGAGATGAAGCTTATTGATTTATTTTATTTAACCCGGTAAGTTGACTGAGAACAAATTCTCATTTACAGCAACAACCTGGGGAATAGTTACAGGGGAGAGGAAGGGGATGAATGAGCCAATTGGAAGCTGGGAGGTGGCCATGATGGTATGTGGGCCAAATTGGGAATTTAGGCAGGACACCAAGGTTAACACCCCTACTCTTACGATAAGTGCCATGGGATCTTCAGTGACCACAGAGAGTCAAAACACCTGTTTAACGTCCCATCCGAAAGACGGCACCCTACACAGGGCAATGTAACCAATCACTGCCCTGGGGCATTGGGATATTTATTTTTTAGATCAGAGGAAAGAGTGCCTCCTACTGGCCCTACAACACCACTTCCAGCAGCATCTGGTCTCCTTTCCAGGGACCAACCCTGCTTAGCTTCAGAGAGAAGCCAGCGGTGGCAAGCAGGGTGGTACGCTGCTTTGCTCCTCTGGCTGCGGGTGGAGCAAAGGGACTTCCTCATCCTGGTCTTCTTGGAGGAAATCCCTCCTTGTCAGCTGTCCACCCACCACAGGCTGGCCAGACTGGTGAAGACCAGGAACTACCTGGACTGGCCAAAGGAGCAAGAACAATACCCAACTTTCTTGGACCGACTCTGGGCTGCTCTGGCGCCAAAGCATGTCCAGTGACATGATTATAGTCCAACCTTTATGAATGGATAGTAACTTAGCTAGGGAAATGTATCTCGTAATTCCTGTACAAAAAGCAGGCAAAGGGCCAAACATGAGTGTCAAACTTATAGATGTCACGACTTCCTCTGAAGCTGCCACCTCTCCTTGTTCGGGCAGACTTTGGCGTTCATCGTCACCGGCCTTCTAGCCACTGCCGCTCCTCATCTTATCATTCCATTTGTTTTGTCTTGTTTATTACACACACCTGGTTCATATCCCCTCATCAGTACATGTATAAGTGTTCCCTCTGCCCCCTTGTCTTTATGTGTGATTGTTTATTGTGGAAAGTAGTGTAGCTCGGTGGAGCTCCTTGTATTTTGTATCGCCGGGATATTTCCCTGTGTACCTTGTATTTTCCAGTGCGCCTGTTTTGCGCACTGGAGTTTTTGACGCGTTACTGCGTAACTCTGTGTTTGCGGAATGAAGCCTGTTATTCTGTGATTTGCCCTCCTGCGCCTGACTCCTTCAACATCACCTCATCACAGAATCAAACACCCGGACATGGAGTCAGCAGGAGATGAGCACATGCCCGGAGTCGTGGCATGGGTCCGGGAGCATTCGATGATACTAGCCAGCTTGGGAGAAGTGATGGATCGTGTTCTCCAGGTTGTCCAACACCTGGAGAGGAGAGAACCCGATCTTTCGGGACCAGCTGTGCGACCGGAACCAGCCACCCACACCCCAGCACCCAGAGGGATTCATACAGTTGAAGTCGGATGTTTACATACACCTTAGCCAAATACATTTAAACTCAGTTTTTCAGAAATTCCTGACATTTAATCCTAGTACAAATTCCCTGTCTTAGGTCAGTTAGGATCACCACTTTATATAAAAAATGTGAAATGTCAGAATAATAGTAGAGAGAATTATGTATTTAAGCTTTTATTTCTTTCATCACATTCCCAGTGGGTCAGAAGTTTACATACACTCAATTAATATTTGGTAGCATTGCCTTTAAATTGTTTAACTTGGGTCAAACGTTTTGGGTAGCCTTCCACAAGCTTCCCACAATAAGTTGGGTGAATTTTGGCCCATTCTTCCTGACAGAACTGATGTAACTGAGTCAGGTTTGTAGGCCTCCTTGCTCGCACACGCTTTTTCAGTTCTGCCCACAAATGTTCTATAGGATTGAGGTCATGGCTTTGTGATGGCCACTCCAATACCTTGACTTTGTTGTCCTTAAGCCATTTTGCCAAAACTTTGGAAGTATGCTTGGGGTCATTGTCCATTTGAAAGGCCCGTTTGTGACCAAGCTTTAACTTCCTGACTGATGTCTTGAGATGTTGCTTCAATATATCCACATCATTTTCCTTCCTCATGATGCCATCTATTTTGTGAAGTGCACCAGTCCCTCCTGCAGCAAAGCACCCCCACAGCATGATGCTGCCACCCCCGTGCTTCACGGTTGGGATGGTGTTCTTCTGCTTCTGTTTAGGCACAATTTATATTTTGGCCACTAGATGGCAGCAGTGTGTTTGTGGACTATTTTGGACTATATTGTTTCAAGTCTGCCCAGATGTGCCGAATTGGTCATATGATACATTTTCACTACAGAGAACTACATAACTACAGAGAACATACAAAAATAATATGGTAATACAAAACGTAAGTTTACACACTCCCAGAAATATCATACATGATGGATCATTAGCTTATACACTAACTTTCACACATCTAGATGGCCGGGCGTGGTGGTTGTGGAGACAGCAAGGGTTCAAACTGTAGAACCCAGTTCCTACATTTGAATATAAAAATGGATTATATTAAACCAAACTATGCTACATTTTACCTCAAGATTACTGAATGTAAGTACATTATTTACCTTCAGAGGTGAATGTATCAAACCAGTTGCCGTGATACATTTTTTGTTGTTCTGCAATCTCCTCAAACAATAGCATGGTATGTTTTCACTGTAATAGCTACTGTAAATTGGACAGTGCCGTTTTTCACTGGTGTGAATGAGGAAGCTCAATACAAGGTGGTGCGTGGCGTTGGTAGCATTAGAGTTATCAGTGGGTGTTGACGAAAAGCGATGTTGACGTAAAATTGCTGTCCAACCTCTCTGCCATCCACCTTACACACGCAATGCCACCACAGGTGCCTCCCTCCTATGCCAAATCCTAAAAAGCAACCTCTCAGACCCAGAGATGGAAATAGCCACGGGGGTAGAATGGGCGTCACACCGGCCAGCCGATTAGCGGCAGGTAGCTTAGTGGTTAAGAGCGTTGTGCCAGTAACCGAAAGGTCGCTCGTTCTAATCCCCGAGCCGACTAGGTGAAAAATCTGTTGATGTGCCCTTGAGCAAGGCACTTAACCCTAATTGCTCCTGTAAGTCGCTCTGGATAAGAGCGTCTGCTAAATGACTAAAATGTAAATGTAATTAGCCAGCAGGACCTAGTTACATAAGGAACCTTTCCCCCCTCGGGTGTCTTATTGAGTGCCTGATTAGGCCTGATAGGCCACAGCCCAGACCAATCCGCCAGAAGATGAGTCAGCAAGAATGATAGGAGCTCAGGAGAACTAGCTGAAAAAGCATAAAACAAGAGGGGTAGTGGAGAAAGGAGGAGGAGAAGCAGAACATGATAAAAGGCTAGCAGGAGATGGAAGTAAAATTAAGAACATTTAAGAAAAACATGATGGGTTTGACAGGGGGGAATAGAAACTAAGTTGACTTTTCACTTCAACGGAGAGAAGGGAAATAGAGGAAGGAGAAGTGAGGAGAAGGGCGAGGGAGCACAACAGGAGAGGGAAGCAAACATTTAAATCAAAGTGAAGATTAACATGATGAGGATTTAGTTTGGAAGAAAGAAAGAGGGAAACATAGAAAGGACCAGAGTGGGAGAGAGAATATTTGAGGAAAATGTATACTGCTTGAAGCCTCAAATGTAATAGCCTTGTCTTCAAGGTTCCACCTGTGCTCATCTAAATGTATTGTTTGAATTCAGAGTTTTCACAATTGTGCAAATCTTCACTTCAGATGGTAGCTACTCCATGTCCTTTACTGGCTGCCGATGTAACAATATATTAGTTGTATTCTATAGTTACTTTGTAACTACTTCAGACTATCAAGTGGATCAGGGACTTCATTTGTTGATAATTACACAATTTCTCATGGTTCAGATTATTGTTCAATATAAAGGGTAAATAGCTGAGGGATGGTGCTGGAGAAATGTAATCACTCTCAAATTCATAGACAGAGCTATGGATGCAAGGACTGACCCTCCATGAGATAACAATTATAGTTTGAACAATGTTTTGAGTAAAACAGGCTTATATTTTGGGTGCTTATGGGGTAAAACAATTGAACTAAACTCACGAGGCATTTATAAGTTATATTCTGCCAGAATCAATTGGTGTAAATAATTAATTTAAAAGTAAAAAATAAATAAATGGATGCAGCAATCGCAAGCAGATATTTGAATGTGCTTATGCACTATACAGCACTTTGCATATCTTGTTGTCTTACAGCTCAAACCTAATTAGAGTTATATTTAGCATAATTATAAGGCATAATCATCTGCGTTAAAGAGGGGTGGTTGTTTATTAGCTAGGATGATAGCAGTCCTTTGCATACGACAGCTATGGTGTGTGTGTACACGGTCACATCTTTAGCAGCTACCTCCGAATCCACCCATGCATGCACACACACGTACACACGTACACACACGTACACAAATGTACACACACACACATGCACCATCCTAATCCTGAAGGACTCAGGGTGTCACGTGTCACGTCGGTCAAATAGCTGAATGGCTACCAAGTGGATCTGGTCATCAGTCGTCTCCCTAGGTATGCCTTTTGCCTCCCATATTAACATATTCTGACATACAAGTCTTCTGGTAATACAAGCGTCAATTGGGTTTTTGGTTTTTGCCCTGGAGTGAACCAGAATTAGTACCTAGCTAGATGCTGCTTGTGGAGAATATTTTCAATGAATTTGTGTGTCGAGGGAGTCGTTTGCATGTGCCACTGACTGGCTGTGACTAAAATTTGCCTAGCTATCTAGCGTCCACATTGTGTCTGTCATGTTTCCGAGGGGATTATTTTTCACCTGCCCACATTTTAAGCCCCGCCTACCAAAACTTGGGATTTGTTGGGAAAGTTGTCTGTTTTTCCTCCCTTTTCGTAGTGGCCAAAATCTCACATGATCCCCAGACCTAGTGCTGTTGACTTAGATCTTGGATTCATCAACCTCTCCCTCTCACTATGTGTCCTCATTAGTTGAGGTCACTGAGTTGGAGTTGAAAGCGATAGCTCTCCATGTATCTATATATCTAGGCTAACTGATGATCATGTTTAATAAAGTTGCCTGCTTAGCTCAGGTTTCTGACACAAATCTACCATTTAACCTTACCTTACCTCACCTTTGTTTTCTATTCACCCATGACCGACATTTCAAGCTTAGTAATAAAAAGTTCCATCCATTACCTATGTACTGTATGCATATTTACATAACATTCATACGTCCTTCAACCAGCTGCAGAGAAGTGGGTTTACAGCTAGAGCTGTTTTTCAGGGTTTCCTATGAATAAGGAACTCACCTGAAAAATACTAGCTAATGTTAAAGGTCAGATACATTATGTTAGCCTCAATGCCCATCCCCTCTGTTCAATGATTCAATAAGTAATTGGAGATTATGAGAATGCATTACTCATATGGGTCCCGATTCAGATTTAGGAAATGTACACCTTTCCTAGGCATGCCTTTCCTATGCACTTCTCAGTAGTTGGTATTCAGACTTACCTTATGCAGATGCATAACGGGATTTGCAGGCGTATTTCCCTTGTGTGCACTGAATACATTTAATTCAACCGCTGAAAACCCTTCCACTTGCTGGCCAACAGATTTTCTGGTGGAGTTTTCATTCAATAGGGTTTTCGGTACATTTATCTAAAGCCATCCCTTTAAATTTGATGTCCCTTTAATTTGAATTTTCTCAACAGACTCACTAGAATATATGGAGCGAACCGTTCAGAATATTAGGGATCAATGAAGGAAGCCCATGTATAGCCCATTGATATCCAAGATGGCGTAGTAGTGCAGTTCTGTTTTTGTCGTATGTCTGTAAATAGCCTGTAAATACCCTATTTTTCTGTATTTTTCGTACATATTTCCCTATCAGACTTTTCATCCTTCTACAAAATATACTTTCCTGCAACCCGCCTCACTCAATGTGGAACGGATTCTATTATTGACTTACCTTTATCTAGAATCTAGAATCTCCAGTTGAAACTAGCTAGCCAGCTAACTAGCTACTTGCTATTAGCCACAGCTAGCGGTATTTCACCCAGAACATTGGATTTTTTTCTGCGGGATTAATTTTAATCACTGGACATAAATCACCGGATATTCGGCCAGTCTGCACAGCGCGTTATCGACCCAGAACATATCAGTTTTTCTGCCGGAATCACTGAATCACTGGACCTTTAACTCCGGATTCATCGCTACCAGCTAGCTACAACAAAACGGACGCTGTGGTCTGGCTAATCATCCTGAGCTAGGCCCATCTCCCGGCTATCTACCTCTCTGTCAACCGGACGGGACCACCTAGTGTTGACACGGAGCCCCGCCGATCCTACACGACTGGTCTGCCGACGAAATCGTCTGATGTGGTTACGACGTTAACCACGAAGATTCCATCTGCTAGCCCCGGCCCGCTAGCACACGCTAGCCGTGGCCTCTTACTCACTAGTGCTTTACCACCGGACCTTATGATAACTCAGTTATACAGCTGATGTCTGCTGGACTGTTCCTTTTTATGGTACTACATCCTGTTTATGTTTAGCCTCAGCCCAAACATGGTTAGTTTATTGTTGTTTCGGTTATTTCTAATTGTACTATTTCACTGTAGACCCCCCAGCCTAGCTAAACCTGCCTTAGATAGCTCCTTTGCCCCTCCCCCTATACACGCGGAGACCGACTCAATTGATGCCTCCAGCGATGCTATCTCTTTCATTGTTACCCAACGCTTAGGTTTACCTCCACTTTACTCATATCCTTCCATATCCTTGTCTGTACATAATGCCCTGAATCTTTTCTATAACACCCGGAAATCTGCCCCCTTTATTCTATGTACCCAACGCACTAGAAGACCAGTTCTTAAAGCCTTTAGCCGTATCCTTATTCTAGTCCTCCTCTGTTCCTCTGGTGATGTAGAGGCTAACCCAGGCCCTGCAGCCCTCAGTATCACTCCTACTCCCCAGGCGCTATCATTTGCTGACTTCTGTAATCGCAAAAGTCTTGGTTTCTTGCACATAAATATCAGAAGTCTACTTCCTAAGTTTGAGTTATTCACTGCGTTAGCACACTCTGCCAACCCTGATGTTCTAGCAGTGTCTGAATCCTGGCTCAGGAAGGCCACCAAAAATTCTGAAATTTCCATCCCCAACTATAACATTTTCCGTCTAGATAGAACTGCCAAAGGGGGTGGAGTTGCAATCTACTGTAGAGATAGCCTGCAGAGCTCTATCATACTATCCAGGTCTGTGCCCAAACAGTTTGATCTTCTACTTCTAAAAATCCACCTTTCCAGAAATAAGTCTCTCACTGTTGCCGCTTGCTACAGACCCCCCTCAGCCCCCAGCTGTGCCCTGGACACCATATGTGAATTGATTGCCCCCCATTTATCCTCAGAGTTTGTACTGCTTGGTGACCTAAATTGGGATATGCTTAATACCCCAGCCATCCTACAATCCAAGTTACATGCCCTCAACCTCACGCAAATTATCAACGAACCTACCAGGTACAACCCTAAATCCGTAAACATGGGTACCCTCATAGATATCATCCTGACTAACATACCCTCTAAATACACCTCAGCTGTCTTCAACCAGGATCTCAGCGATCACTGCCTTATTGCCTGCGTCCGTAATGGGTCCGCGGTCAAACGACCACCCCTCATCACTGTCAAACGCTCCCTAAAACACTTTAGCGAGCAGGCCTTCCTAATTGACCTGGCCCAGGTATCCTGGATGGATATAGATCTCATTCCGTCAGTAGAGGATGCCTGGTTGTTCCTTAAAAGTAATTTCCTCTCAATCTTAAATAAACATGCCCCATTCAAAAAATAGCCCCGGCGATATGCAACTTTTCAGGGAAGTTAGGAACCAATATACACAAGCAGTCAGGAAAGCAAAGGCTAACTTTTTCAAACAGAAATTTGCATCCTGTAGCACTAACTCCAAAAAGTTTTGGGACACTGTAAAGTCCATGGAGAATAAGAGCACTTCCTCCCAGCTGCCCACTACACTGAGGCTAGGAAACACTATCACCACCGATAAATCTACAATAATCGAGAATTTCAACAAGCATTTTGCTACAGCTGGCCATGCTTTCCATCTGGCTACCACTACCCCGGCCACCAACTCTGCACCCTCTGCTGCAACTTGCCCATGCCCCCCCCCCGCTTCTCCTTCACACAAATTCAGACAGCTGATGTTTTGAAAGCGCTGCAAAATCTGGACCCCTACAAATCAGCTGGGCTAGACAATCTGGACCCTTTCTTTCTAAAACTAGCCGCCGAAATTGTCGCAACCCCTATTACTAGTCTGTTCAACCTCTCTTTCATAATGTCTGAGATCCCCAGAGATTGGAAATCTGCCGCGGTCATCCCCCTCTTCAAAGGGGGTGACACTCTAGATCCAAACTGCTACAGACCTATATCCATCCTGCCCTGCCTTTCGAAAGTATTTGAAAGCCAAGTTAACAAACAGATCACCGACCATTTCGAATACCACCGTACCTTCTCCGCTATGCAATCCGGTTTCCGAGCTGGTCATGGGTGCACTTCAGCCACGCTCAAGGTCCTAAACGATATTATAACCGCGATTGATAATAGACAGCACTGTGCAGCCGTCTTCATCGACCTGTCCAAGGCTTTCGACTCTGTCAACCACCGCATTCTTATTGGCAGACTAAATAGCCTTGGTTTCTCAAATGACTGCCTCGCCTGGTTCACCAACTACTTCTCAGATAGAGTTCAGTGTGTCAAATCGGAGGGCCTGTTGTCTGGACCTATGGCAGTCTCTATGGGGGTGCCACAGGGTTCAATTCTTGGGCCGACACTTTTCTCCGTGTATATCAATGATGTCGCTCTTGCTGCTGGTGACTCTCAGATCCACCTCTACGCAGACGACACCATTTTGTATACATCTGGCCCTTCATTGGACACTGTGTTAACAAACCTCCAAACGAGCTTCAATGCCATACAACAATCCTTCAGTAGCCTCCAACTGCTCTTAAACACTAGTAAAACTAAATGCATGCTTTTCAATCGAACGCTGCTGGCACCCGCCCACCCGACTAGAATCACCACTCTCGACGGGTCTGACCTAGAGTATGTGGACAACTACAAATACCTAGGTGTCTGGTTAGACTGTAAACTCAACTTCCAGACTCACATAAAGAATCTCCAATCCAAAGTTAAATCTAGAATCGGCTTCCTATTTCGCAACAAAGCCTCCTTCACTCATGCTGCCAAACATGCCCTCGTAAAACTGACTATCCTACCGATCCTTGACTTCGGTGATGTCATTTACAAAATAGCCTCCAACACTCTACTCAGCAAATTGGATGTAGTCTATCACAGTGCCATCCGTTTTGTCTCCAAAGCCCCATACACTACCCACCACTGTGACCTGTACGCTCTTGTTGGCTGGTCCTCACTACATGTTCGTCGTCAAACCCACTGGCTCCAGGCCATCTATAAATCACTGCTAGGCAAATCCCCGCCTTATCTTAGCTCATTGGTCACCATAGCAGCACCCACCCGTAGTCTGCGCTCCAGCAGGTATATCTCACTGGTCATTCCCAAAGCCAACACCTCCTTTGGCCGCCATTCCTTCCAGTTCTCTGCTGCCAATGACTGGAACGAATTGCAAAAATCTCTGAAGCTGGAGACTCTTATCTCCCTCAATAACTTTAAGCATCAGTTGTCAGAGCACCTTACCGATCACTGCACCTGTACACAGCCCATCTGAAATTAGCCCACCCAACTACCTCATCCCTATATTGTTATTTATTTTGCTCTTTTGCACCCCAGTATCTCTATTTGCACATAATCTCTTGCACATCTAGCATTCCAGTGTTAATACTATTGTAATTAATTTGCATTATAGCCTATTTATTGCCTTACCTCCATAACTTGCTACATTTGCACACACTGTATATATATTTTCTGTTGTATTTTTGACTTTATGTTTTTTACCCCATATGTAACTCTGTGTTGTTTTTATTGCACTGCTTTGCTTTATCTTGGCCAGGTCGCAGTTGTAAATGAGAACCTGTTCTCAACTGGCTTACCTGGTTAAATAAAGGTGAAATAAAAAAAATAAAATAAAAAAATGTACTTTTCAGCACCAATTGGCAGATTGAAAAAACACTCTGATCTTGTATAGTATTTAGGGTAGGAAAGTATTTATGAATAATAATAAATAATAAATAAGTCAAGGTCAGAATTGGTAGACACACCTCCGTCACACCTTCATTTCTTTGATCGCCACCCCGAATGAATAGCAAACTGAAACATGCATTACCTCATTCCTAAATTCAAGGTCAGAATACGGGTAGAGAGAACAGTGCATGAATAGGGAATTAAGTTCCATGGACAATTAAAGCACTTTAGATTCATGAGATAAGATTTCACTCTTGATTAAAATGATTACACATGGATACCGATTGAGCATCTCAATACCCTGCACAATTTATACAGTCTTTGTATCCATAGCCGATTTGTTCTCCCAACAGCCAGTAAAGTCATATACTGTAGGAGCACAAACAGCGGTTTGAATAGAAACCATTGCTGTTGTTTTTGTAGGATTGAATTTCAAAAGGGATTCAGTCTTCTGTTCTTCTGTCTCGTCCAGTGGGAATAAGGTCAAGGCTGTGGAAACTGGACAGAATACACTTCTGAATGTGTTTTAGTGACTACTTTGTCTCTCTCTACCTCTCTCTACCTCTCTCTTGCTCTCTCTCTGTTTGTTTACTCAACACTATATATCAACTGTGCATCGACGCAAACTGTCATACACTCACATTTATGGTATAGTCTGTGTGTGATCGGATGAGATAGAACTATGATCTAATCTAATCTAATCAAAGATCTAAGATAGATTCACTAATTTATATCATGTGTACATGACTGAAAGGGATAAACAGTAAATAACATTGCCGTAGAAAGGGGCCAGTTTCTTTCTGACCATCATAAGGGCCGTTCCACGAAGCGAGTCCCTTTTGCGTCCCTTTGATATGTTGAGTAGAAATAGTGCACCAATATTTAATTTTAAAAGCCTGTTATATTAAGTGAAGTGCACTTTATATATACCACATGTACAATTCAATAAATCTGATGTTTAATATGAATAAAGATTTGCTAAAGTGCCAAAATTCAACATTTTGGCATGTCCCTCTGTGCACCCGCTGTGACACCTTCAGAGGTTGTATTTGGTCCCCACCTTGCTTTAACTCAGATTGTAGATAACGTTGGCCATTTGTCCACAAAGGTAAAGCAAATGGCCAGAAACCTTGGTGTCTTCTTTGACCCTGACCTAAACCTCGATTTGCATATAAAAAAGGTTGTCCAGTACTGCTTTTATCATCTAAGAAATATGCTAAAGTCAAGTTTCATCTCAGTCATTGATCTGGAGAAACGTATACATGCTTTAATTTCCTCACGCCTAGATCACTGTAACTATTTGTATACCTGTCTCAGTCAGAATCATTCCATCATCTACAGTTAGTTGAAAATGCTTCATCTCAGCTTTTAACAGGCACCAGGAAATGTAACCATATCACACCTATTTTAGCTTCTCTTCGCTGGCTACCAGTTACTTTGGGAATAGATGTATTAATCACGTTTAAGGTTTAGCCCCATCCTATATCTCAGATATTTTATCTCCCTATGAGCCAGGACGCATCCTGAGATCCTCTGGCAGGGCGCTGTTGACCATTTCAAAGTCTAGGTTGAAACTAAAGACCAGGCATTTGCCATTAGGGCCCTTTGGAATGGTCTGCTACAGTAGATGAGATCAGGCTTGCAGATTCAGTGCCTCTTTTTATATCAATACTAAACACACTTTTATAAAGATACTTTTAATGTACAGTATGCTTTCAATATATGATTTATATTTTATACATTTACATTTTAGTAATTTAGCAGACACTCTTATCCAGAGCGACGTACAGTTAGTGTGTTCATCTTAAGATAGCTAGGTGGGACAACCACATATCACAGGCATAGAAAGTACATTTTACCTCAATAAGGAAGCTTTAAGATACTGTTTGAAGAGGTAGGATTTCAGATGTTTTCGGAAGATGGGCAGGGACTTTGCTGTCCTAGCTTCTGGGGGAAGCTGGTTCCACCATTGGGATGCCAGGACAGAGAAGAGCTTCGACTGGGGGTGGGAGGGCCAAGACACCAGAGTTGGCAGAACGGAGTGCTCGGGTTGGGGTGTAGGGTTTGAGCATAGCCTTTAATTAGAAAAAAAATTCATTTCTCGTTTCTTTGATAGTACTTTTATTTTATTATTTTATGTTGTGAAGCACTTTGTAACTTGTATTGAAAAGCGCTATACTAAGTTATTATTATTAGTATTACTTCTAGGAAGATTTTAACCCACTTAACCACAAAATTCCTCCAGGTTTTCACCATCATTGTAAAGCCTTAGTTGTTTTGTTGCTTTGACAAAGTCATTTCTGGAGATTATTATTTATTTCATGTGATTATTGTTTCATTTTAAGGTAAAGAAAAACAACCTCTCCCTTATTTTAAGGTCACCCTGTTAAGGAAACTGTACTCTCGTTTTAATATGGTGAAACTATTCCTTTTTAAATTATTTTGTAAAAATAAACATTGAACATCTAATAGTTAAATCATAGTGATAAAGCAGTTGAGCTGGTTCTACTCTTTTTGTCCGTTTTCTGGTGTTTTGTGGTGGAAAATTGAATGGGTCGAGCATAACATGTCAACATGTCATGATTTTACTACTAACACTGACTTTGCTGATAACTACTTTGTTGAGGGAATATGTACTTGCTACGATTGTGGTAAGTTGTTACCTCACCTAGCTGTCTTAAAATTAATGCACTAATGTATGTCGCTCTGGATAAGAGTGTCTGCTAAATGACTAAAATTTAAATGAAATGAACAGTTACCCATAGATAGACAGGCTATAAAAAATGGTTTAAGCTTGCATTCAATTACCCCTCCCTGTTGCACACAACACGATTACATTCCTCCTGTCACAGCGGGATTTATAGCTGATTTAAGATGAAATCATCAACCCTATTATGGTCAACCCTGTTACTTTATTTGGCACTTAATAGGCACTTACTATATATATTATATTTTTTTTACCCTCTTGAGATGGGAAAACATGTTTTTATTAAGTTGAAGATGTGCTCTTTATGACAGAATGTAAAAAAGTTATGTTTTCTTTTATTTTTTATGTTTTTTTTTCACCAAGTTACACTACCCAAAAGGGACTCATTTCATGGAACGAACGATAAATGACCATGCTTTCACTGGCCGCCTCAATCTGACCATCATAAACCCAATAAATATGGACTGACCATCACAAGCCCAATGTCCATGCTCTCTCTGACCGCTATACTTGTGGCCTCCAGATGAACCTGTGGCCTCCTCTCTCTCCCAGTCTCGAGACTGTCACTAATGTTATCTAATGTCATCAGTGTCTCCTCTGGCCTATTAGCCTGCATAGTATACTGCTAGACTTAATTGTACACCGTGCTCCTACAGAGAGAGAAAGATAGAATTAGAAAGACAAAGAACGAAAGTAGTGTGTGTGTGTGTGTGTGTGAGAGAGAAAGTAGAGAAATAAAGAGAGGGAAAGGAGGAGGATGAACTGAGCTGAACCTGACTCTCCATGCAGCCCCCTTAACCTGCATACTTGTAATCTAATTTGTAATCTCTTAATTGCCCAGACACAGGGAGATTTGGAGAAAAATAGAGAAATAAAACAGAGGGCGACAGAGAAATATTAACACTGACTTGGTGTGAACCACATTGTTGTGGTCCCGAGTGGCGCAGTGGTTTAAGCCAAGTCTAAGTGCTAGCTGTGCCACTCGAGATCCTGGTTCGAATCCAGACTCTGTCGTAGCCGGCCGCGACCGGGAGACCGTAGCGGCGCTCAATTGGCCCAGGGTAGGGGAGGGAATGGCCGGCAGGGATGTAGAGCATGGTGTTTGCAACGCCAGGGTTGTGTGTTCGATTCCCACGGGGGGCCAGTATGAAAAAATAAATAAATAAATAAATAAAGATAATAATGTATGCACTCACTAACTGTAAATCGCTCTGGATAAGAGCGTCTGCTAAAATGACTAAAATGTAATGAATGGGACCTAAGCTCTGATTACTGTTCAAAGAAAGCAGGTGGTTAGCTTGGGAAACTAATCGAGATAAGTGCCGCTTCTCCATCTCACCATGGCCCTCTGATAGATAGAGTGATGCTACAGAAAATTGATGAATACTGCATGAAAAAGGATAGAGAGAGCTAGTATAGAGTGCAGATGGATAAAGAAATAGAGAGCAGGGTTAGAGAAGAAGGATAGAGAAAAGAGAGATCTACAGCCGTTTCTGAGCCCTAAAAGTGCAAGCAAGGATGAGGTTGCATTTGTACTGTACAAGCACTATGGAGAGAGTGCTCTCAACTTTCTAGAGGGTTGGTCTATTACTGTAAAGAAATGAAAGAAAGGATTACAGTCTAGTACTGAAATGAAAGAAAGGATTTAAAATTATAGTGGAGGAATAAAGAGAATGTATGTGGAAAATTGGAGCAGAATATCTTATTAATTACATAAAAGGTTTGTAATGGGTGAATGTATGACAGCTGATGACGAGGAAATAAGAAGACTTCAACAGGTGTTCAACAGATGGAACCAATCACACATTCACATGATAATGGCATAAGTGATAATGGCCCTTGACACATCTCCTATCTGAAAGAATGGGTAGAAGAAGCAATAATGGTGTAAACTCAATAACCTACCAGAGGGCTGGGTTGAGCTATTACCATATTGTAAAAAACTCTGGATTAAAAATTCTAACAGACTGAATGTGAACCTGGTTAGCTTTTGTTATTGATAGTGTCGAGCGGTCCATAGTGTACAGAAAAGTAGTATTCCCGAGTGAATAAGGTCTATAGTGTAGTAATAGCATAGTGACAGCGCTGTGTTGTGGTTTATAGAGTGCCTTTAATGTCCTTGTGACATTGTTTGTGTACATGTTGATAAAACACTCAATTTAATAGTTGTGTCACATACTGTACATCAATGATATAACTAAACTAAATCAATGTAAAGATTCCAATAGTAGTGTGTTTTCAATAAAATAAATTGGTTATTTTCTCTGAAAGTCCCAATTTTGGCATGTCCCACGTCATGTTCTAGGAAGATTAAAGGATATAGCATGCTACACTTTTCTTCTTGAAAGTGCTATATCTTGAAAACTTGACAGCTGACATGGAAAAATAATTGTGACTGTATCAACAGTGGACTACCAAATAAATATATATATATATATATATATATATATATATATATATATATATATATATATATATATATATTAGTTTTTGAGTGGATTTTTCCTTTAACCCAAAAAATGTCCCCAAGTTTTCACCATGATTGTAAAGTCCGAGTTATTTTGTTGCTTTGACAAAGTCAGTGAATAATTTGTGAATAATTTACATTGTCCCTAATGTTTAATGTCAACCCTGTTACGTGAACTGAACTCTCGTTTTAATATAGTAAAACGTTATTTTTTTCTTTCTTTTTTTTAAGAAACATTGAACATCTAATAGTCAAATCATCGTGTAAAACCAGGTGAGCTGGTCCTACTAATTTTGGCCATTTTCTAGTGTTTTTTGACGGAAAACTGAACACATCAATCATAACACGTCAACCCTGTTACCCATAGATAGAGACAGTAGATAGATAGGCTAGAAATATTTTAACTAGGCCAAGGTTTAGAGAACACAACTGATCAATCAATAGATCAAGGAGATCAAGTACATGTTAGTCGATTTAACAGCATGTGATCTGATAGTCTGCACATTTCTTCATATAGTAAATATGTTATTCAACTGGCAAATGATACAATTGGATTATGTAGATGATACTATAATTATACTAGCTGATAATGGAGAGTAAGTGGGAGTGAATGTATGTAGAGATAGAAATAGGGAAAGAGAAATATGAGAGAGAGAGAGAGAGAGAGAGAGAGAGAGAGAGAGAGAGAGAGAGAGAGAGAGAGAGAGAGAGAGGGAGAGGGAGAGAGAGAGAGAGAGAGAGAGAGAGAGAGACAGAGAGAGAGAGAGAGAGAGAGAGAGAGAGAGAGAGAGAGAGAGAGAGAGAGAGAGAGAGAGAGAGAGAGGTAGTGTTAATAAGGCTTAGATATACTCTATTCATAGCATATCTCTTGACCTGGTTTTGAAACATTGAGTCAGTACAAAACTCGCCCCCAGTGATGAACTGGTCCATCCGCACCACGCATGAACAAGGGAATCTATATTTGGAGAGCCTGTTTCTGTCCTGCCCTTGACTTTGGTGCAGGGCATATGATGTCCATGTCCTCTTCGTCGCAAAACTCCCTGATCTTCTAAAAAATATAAGTTTGTCTAATTGTGTCCAGTCCAGATGGTGCTTTTAAAGGCAGACCATCTATAGGAGGAAAGACATCAGCGTTGCGCAGCAGCTGAAACCTGGTCCCGACTGAGTCCGAACGCTCCTTGGCCACAACAATACCAGGCTCCAGAGCATCGAATCTGTAAAACAAAAAAATGTAGAAGACATTATAACCTTGCATAACATCAATTCACCTCCCAAGTTTAGATAACAAGAATAACCTCATACAATGCAATTAAAATGATGTTCACCTGAAGTGCTGGTACTGCTTGATCTGTGGCAGCGGCCTGAAGTACGTGTCAGGCGTTGTTGCCAGCCATAGCTTTCCACCAGCACCGTACCATCCTCCAGTCCAACCAGCTGTGGGATGTTGACCCCTGTCACAGTGCTGTCCTTCACCATACCAGCAATCTCTGACAAAGTGTTCACTCTGGTCTTTCTGAAGCGCTGCTTGATGAGGCCGAAGCACCAGTCAGGGGAAGACTTTGTGTGGCCTGTGACCAGGAAGTGAAGGTCCAGACTGTGGTGGAGCTTGTGCATGGTCTGCCAGGCACAACACCAGAGCACAAACTTGTTCTTGTTAAAAAGTAGATGGGACCTGGCTGCATAGGGTCAGAAGGACAGTGCACCTGCAAACAACAACAAAAGAACATTAGAGAAATGAAAATGTATTGTCACATCAATGTCAGTCTGTCTTTACACAGGTCAGTGAAAGACGCGTGGCTGCTTTACATTTATTAAAAAATATATATAACCTTTATTTTGTCAGGGATTCATACTGAGACCAAGGTCTCTTTTACAGATGATCCCTGAATTACATAAATTACCGAAAATACACACATCAGAATAAACACAAAATGCAAGCAGAAAGAAAAACACAGTCATAAAAACAAACACATTCATCAGTAATAAGGTCCTCAATCAGTATAAAGGAGCAAATGTTGCTTACCTGTTGAGCAAAATCTGTAATGCATCCTAATTTCTTTTCTTGCTTGTTCAGTAGGGCCACCCAGAGAAAACTGCAGGTCTTGACAGGTGGTCTTGCAGTCAGAAACCATCTTCTGGTAGACAGACTGCTCACTCTGAACAAGCAGGAGATGCTGCTCTTGCTTCTTCAGCTTAGCTGATTTTACAGCTTCTGGCAGATTGGCAGATCTGAAGACCTGATCGTTGTTCCTCTGGAACTGCCAGCACAGGTTTGTCCTGGGCTTAGTGCTTGAGATGTGGGGCAGCAATTTTCTCCACAAATTCCTGAAGGAAGACAGCCCAACTGCACTTACCTCTGGAAAATAAACAAATAATGTAAGATCAATAAAATTAGTGCCAATCATGTTGAAGGTAAATGAAAACATGTTGTTTATGCTTTACATACCAAGTGTTGTCATCAATTCCTTGTAGAGATTCCACACCGCTGCTTTTGTCAAATGAGATGGCAGCAGCTTTCCACCAAGGTGTTTGTGTCCTGGGTGGCATCCAGGTAATACTATTGCATTATCCTCTGCATAGTTGTTGATGAAGTTCACAACTTGCTACAAGTCCTCATGCTTCAGGTGTAACCTGTGCTTGCTTGGGCCAGCTCTCTTTTTGATGGGAGGCATTAGACCATTCTCCTTGTATGACTGGTGGAGGAGAGTCGGCCGTGTTCTACTGATGCTGAAAGACAAATTCCTGATAACATTATTTAGCATTATTAGATGAGGCTTACCCAGACACACTTCTCTAAATTGATGGGTCATGTGAAAGAGAGGCTATAACCACCCCCCAGCCACATCTAGCTAAGAAGATGGGTCTCTATTGTCTAGAGCTGTTCACTTGTTCATGAAATACAATAGATGGCCATAATCACCCCCAGACACACCTGGCTAACTTGATGGGTCATGTAATCATCTGGCAAAGTGGAGTCTTTTGTTAGCTAACATTAGGCTATAACTAGTAATGCAAATGAATGTCTGAGATATGAATAATATTAGTATACAGATCATGTAATCATCTGGCGATGTGGTATATTGTTTAGACATGTAAATTAGCTAGCTAGCTAAACAATTAGCCATAATCTCAACCCATACAGTACTAGCAATACAAACAGATTGTCATAGCTAGCCACCATGCATGAAATGCTGTAGTATGAATCTGCAGGTAGCTAAAGCTAACCAACGAGGTTCAATGTTAACTAGCTAGCTAACATTAGGTTTTAACTAGCAATGCAAATGTATTTCTGAGATACTAATAATATTACTATACAGATCATACACATAACATTAGCTAGCGAGCCAGCCAGCTAACGTTAGCTAGCTAGCTAAAAGCACGCTTTAACTTGCAAGGAAAATGACTTTCTGACAAAATTAGAAACGTATAATATCTGAAAATGTAGCTAGCTAGACTCTTCTCCCTCTCTGTTATGGACACCATGGTTGCCCTTAGTTTGAAGATGTAATCCAATGACAGGTATTTTATATAACAGCCTTCTGTGTTCTCTTTTCGACTCCCTCCACATTTGCAATCAAACACCAGAATGTTCTCCATCTCCTTAGCTATCATAGTCTGCTTCCAATTAGCATTCCACTAAATTCCAAACTCAGTCAACTCTTTCCACTGTTGATCGTAATTTCTTCCCCATCACTGTCATCAGAAGACTCTACAATGTCTGGTTCAATGACAGATTCAGAGAGAGTCAGCATGGCACGATCGTCCTCCAGAAAGTAGTCCAACGCAAGTTTTTCCCACTGATCTTTGTCGATAGCGCCTGCTAAATTCAGGGAAGCAATGTTGTTGAGAGCAGTAGCAACACTTTTGCAGTTCTCCATTATATCTTTCAAAAAAAGCCACGGTAGCAAGGATTATCTACACATACTGAACAGCTCATGTTATAGACAGAAGTGTGCTACATAGCAGACCAATCCGAACTCATCTCTCTGCATTTCCAGCACATTCATCATCTCAGCCAATCATGGCTAGCGGGAAGGTTCCTGTCTTTTTCCATGGCTAAACCAACTAGGCTCATAATGTGATAATTGTATTAGTATTTACAGATGGCATACAAGTTTGTTATTAAAGCACATGAAAGTTCACATGTTCCAGAAGGCATTTCTGCCATAAAACACGTTTTGATTTAAAAATAAATAAATGTGCCTCTCCTGTGAAATAGTGACGTGCGACATATGGCTTTCTTCCTGAAACGGGTCACAATTATGAATGAGAACTCTCTTAGTAGATAGGAGGTCTGCAGTTTACCATGAGGTAATCTATGTCAGCTGAGCAAAATCATGATTTTCCTTCACACTGGAAGCAGTGCACCAGTTGTTGTTTATGAAGAAGGACACCCCTACCCCTTTGGATTTGCCAGAGGCCACCGTCGTTCGATCGTGTCGCTGCATGGTGAAACCACTTACAGTTGAAGTCGGAAGTTGACATATACCTTAGCCAAATACATTTAAACTCAGTTTTTCACAATTCCTGACATTTAATCCTAGTACAAATTCCCATTCTTAGGTCAGTTAGGATCACCACTTTATTTTAAGAATGTGATATGTCAGAATAATAGTAGAGAGAATGATTTATGTCAGCATTTATTTATTTCATCACATTCCCAGTGGGTCATAACCCACATACACTCAATTAGTATTTGGTTGCATTGCCTTTAAATTGTTTAACTTGGGTCAAACGTTTCGGGTAGCCTTCCACAGGCTTCCCACAATAAGTTGGTTGAATTTTGGCCCATTCCTCCTGACAGAGCTGGTGTAACTGAGTCAGGTTTGTAGGCCTCCTTGCTCGCACACGCTTTTTCAGTTCTGGCCACACTTTGTGATGGCCACTCCAATACCTTGACTTTGTTGTCCTTAAGCCATTTTGCCACAATTTTGTAAGTATGCTTGGGGTCATTGTCCATTTGGAAGACCCATTTGAGACCAAGCTTTAACTTCCTGACTGATGTCTTGAGATTTTGCTTCAATATATCCACATATTTTTCCTTCCTCATGATGCCATCTATTTTGTGAAGTGCACCAGTCCCTCCTGCAGCAAAGCACTCCCACAGCATGATGCTGCCACCCCTGTTCTTCACGGTTGGGATGGTGTTCTTTGGCTTGCAAATATCCCCTTTCTCCTCCAAACATAACGATGGTCATTATGGCCAAACAGTTATATTTTTGTTTCATCAGACAAGAGGACATTTCTCCAAAAAGTACGATCTTTGTCCCCATGTGCAGTTGCAAGTGGTTTTGGAGTATTGGCTTCTTCCTTGCTGAGCGGCCTTTCAGGTTATGTCGATATAGGACTCGTTTTACTGTGGATATAGATACTTTTGTACCTGTTTCCTCCAGCATCTTCACAAGGTCATTTGCTGTTGTTCTGGGATTTATTTGTACTTTTCGCACCAAAGTACGTTCATCTCGAGGAGACAGAACGCGTCTCCTTCCTGAGTGGTATGACGGCTGCGTGGTCCCATGGTGTTTATACTTCCGTACTATTGTTTGTACAGATGAACGTGGTACCTTCAGGCGTTTGGAAATTGCTCCCAAGGATGAACCAGACATGTGGAGGTCTACTGGTCATTTTAAGCTGATTTAGTCCCGCTTTTCCACAGGGTGATCGAACGGGTTACCAGGTTTAGATGGTGGGGATGGAACGAGGGGCCCCGGAGTGGACTAAGGATCCATGGTCGGGTTAGGAGAGACCCCTAGGGGGGCCACACATCCCCTACCCGGGTTCGGCCACAGGGGGGCACTGGTCATTTTGTACCGGTGTATGAGGGTTGCCTAATCACACATTTGACATTTTGGAAGGATGTGACCTTTTTAACCCTTCGAAACAGCCCATATGACCCCAATTTTAAGCTGAAAGTAAACATATATCCTCATTGGGACACACTTTTACAGAATCCTGAGCTTCAAGTCTTTACATAAAGAACTGACTGATTTACAGAGGTAAACCTAATAGTGGCCTGATGGGTTGTCATAGAAGACAGTTTGATGTAGCAATCATAACCCACATAAGCATCAGGTTGAAGTTAGTGCAACAGGCAATGTATTTCTATGGAAAGTGAGGTCACGGTCAACTGTTTGAATAAATACACCCTGTTTTCACTGTTAAGGGTTAATTCCAAATGGTCAAGGGTAGGCTTGTGCAGATTGGGAGGATCTGAATGTTTCTGTGGTTGAATTGTGTTTCTAGTGTCAACGGTTCTGCCACTCTCACCCCAAAGCACACATACACACTCCACCTGATACGCACACACAGATACACACACCTCACCACACATTCCCCAGACCAACAAACTCTCAAACAAAACAATATCAAAACAGAACTTTTGGGGTCAGCCTGGACCCTATGTGGAAACGGAACTGGATTTGACTTTACAGTGGGAGGTTGGAGTGGGGGGTGGAAGACAGCAATCATAATTTGTCTCTTACTGTTTTTAATTGATAGGTGGGGAGGGGAACCCGTGAACCATGGTTTGGGAATAAAGTGATGCACTGGCTTAACATGTAAAGATGTAAAGATGAATAGAATATGTGACTGTCTGGGCGGGAGACTCGACTCCCATTCATTCCCTATGGAAACTGAATGTTCTCCACAGAAGATCTGAGGATTGTACCCAAAGGTGCTAGAGCTATTGTGAGGAGTGAAGTGATATTCTATACCATATGCTAATGTTACCTAATATCTATTTCATTGGGGTTTGGCAATTTAACACTTGATCTGTGATCAATTCATCTGCTAATGTCTCAATTTACCCTGAATGGAATATTTTAATGAAGAAAAGGGTTGGGCCTATCTGATTGTACATATATTGACCAAGACACCAGAATATAATCTAGTTCAGAACAGAACTTCCAATTGAGAGCAAAGGCAACACTCTTTCCTTCTGGGAGCTGAGATTTTGGATTATTGCTTATTTCCTTATTCTTCAGAGATTTCTTATTTAGATTTCTTTAAATTCCTATTACTTCCTTCCTTTTGGCGCAAGATGGCATCTGGAACTGCTACTGGTTCAGTGTAAGTTATCTCTTTAATTATTCAATGTCTATGACTATTACTATCTTGGTGTTATTAATGTTAGTAGTAGCTCTGCTAGAACTAGTAATAATAGGTGTATAAGTATTGACATATTGCTATTTATTGTGCAAAATGTCTTTGAAATCACTTGGCAACCAACATTTTATTTGTTTGTAAATCCTGCTGTATATGTTTTATTAAGTAACAACTTCATTACATTAACGTATTGTTCATTTATTGTCTTACAGAAAACAAAGAAGGATCCCTCTTGTCTGCAGATTTTGCTTGAACAACCAGGACAACATCTCTCGACACCTCAGCAGAGTGTGCATGAAGCTAAAACCAAAACAAGAGATTATTCAAGAAATTGCCGCTGCCCGAGATTCCATGATAGAGCATCTTTGGCAAGACAGGATCTTTGACAACAGCTCACTCAGCTGTATTGTTACACATCAAGACGCACTCCGACTCCTGATCCAGAAGCTTGAACAAACTGGTCACATTGTTAAGAACAAGCCAGAAGTCAAACAATCACCTGGGTAAGATATTTTTTACACTGATAAAATAATATATATGCAAGTTACATAATATTTTAACTCATTTTAACTGTTGTCCAATCATTTTTTATTGTAATATAATATAAATGTTTTGTTTTATCTGTATGATATTTCAGACAAGTGGAAGTGGCTCATGTGTTGGCACCAACTGAAGATGCAGATGTAGATGCAGAATCAGACATCAAAATGGAGGATGACCAGTCTGCCTTGTACCAACCGTAAGTAAATACAAATATAAATAATCTCTTTAACAAGTACTACACATAAATGTATAAGTGAACATGGATGGATTTTATTTATTCATATCTGCATACCAAATGTTTTCCAGACCAATGACCCGGTCATGGAACAAGAAACTGAGAAAGGCGATGCAAAGCAGTGGTTTATACCAAAAGCACCCTCTGGATTGTGATCTGCTGGCTGGATTTGGCAAATATCTCCGTGACGACCACAACTTTCCCAATTTCAAACAAGAGGTATGTACAGCAATTTTACTTAATTTAACTATTGAAATATTTTAATAAGAATTACTACATTCTAAAGTAGTTATTAACTATGTAACTAACATTATTTTCATTTTCATGTACAGGTTGCAAATGTGTCAAGGTTTATGTTTTACATGGACTCCACAAAACCATCCCTGAATTTTGTCTATGACTTGGAAAAAAGCAGGTTATTTTTTACCAAGCTTGCAAACATTGGACAGAATAAGCAAACCATTGCAAACTACATGAAGAATCTGAAGAGGTTTCTTCGCTACAACACCACTGCAACAAACCTCATCCAGACAGTCCAAGAGTGCCTGAATGACATCCAGAAGTCCATGAGCAAGCAGGTATCTCAGGAAATTACTGGGAAAAGGTATATATTTAAAATTGATCCTCACAGAAATGTATGTTACATTTTAAGTGTGTATTATTGACGTTCTGCATATCATTAATGTATTATTGTTTTTCTGCAGGTACACACAGATGGTGACAGTCGCGAAGACACCAAAAATAATGTTTGGCAATCTTGGAGGTGGCTAAGAAAGACTTTCTGGGTGTCATTAGGAAGGCCATGAGTGAAGAATCCTTGGACGAAAATGAACAACTGCTCATTCTGTACTACCTGGAGTCTCTGCTCATGCTGAAACATCTCCAAAGGGCTGGAGTTGTAAAAAATATGACCGTAAGTTAACTAATGTCATATATTTGCTATAATGTTGAATCGTATTTTCTTTTTTGGCATATGTTTTATTGATATGTCACATTTCCTATTGTAGCTGAACGAATGGCTCTCAAGGGAGTCGTGCAAGTTGCCAAATGGTGAGAAATGGACTGTCATCGGTGTTAAGCAACACAAGACAGGGACACAGCAAGTGGCAACCGTTTCGTTAGACGAGGAGGAAGACGCAGTAAGTATGTTTACCACAATCTAGTTATTGTGAATGTGATTGATTTAATACAAACCTGGTAAATATGTTTTTTTTGTCTACATTTTCAGTGGTTGGATATGTACTACCGACACGTTCGACCAGCTTTTCTTCAAAAATCTGATGACGTGGAAGAAGATGAGAGATTCTTCATTTCCACAACTGGAAGAGCCATCTACAACCCTTCCAATGACCTACAAAGGTTTCATGCCAAGTAAGTACAACACTGTTAAGTAGAACACTGTTTTTTATCATTACACAATACTTTTTTGACAGTACAGATTTCTAAAATCAAAACTTTTTTTTCTTGTTCTTTCATCAGATACAAACTCCCCAACGTCACGAGCCAGGTAGCAAGACACATTTTTGAGACAAATATCAAAGCCAGCTTCACAGACGCAGAGAAGGCACTTGTTGCTGACTACTTGGCCCATACAACTGCTACAGCTGACAGGCACTAGTGCATGAAGACACCAGGCAATGCCTGCATGGTATTGAAGCTGATCTCCAAAGTTGCCATGTCCAGTGAATCAGAGTAAGTATTTACACTAATTATATAAATGACCCTTTACAATGTCTTGTAAATGTTGTTACATATGGCTAACACATTTTTCTTATTTTCCTTTTTTCAAGTAGCGAGACTGCAGGCCCTTCCTGTGCAAGCACAAGTTATGGAACAGGAGCATTGTCCAGCAGCCAAAAGTTGGATGAGGCACAGACCTTGAACCTCTTCTATCAACACTTCCCTGTCACAGTTGATGGTCAATCAATCAAGCAGGACAGACTACTGATTGCAGGTGTTTGTTTCCTGGGTGGCGTCCTGGTAATATTATTGCATTATCCTCTGCATAGTTGTTGATGAAGTTCACTACTTGCTACAAGTCCTCATGCTTCAGGTGTAACCTGTGCTTGCTTGGGCCGGCTCTCTTTTTGATGGGAGGCATTAGACCATTCTCCTTGTATGACTGGTGGAGGAGAGTCGGCCGTGTTCTACTCATGCTGAAAGACAAAATCCAGATAACATTATTTAGCATTATTAGATGAGGCTTACCCAGACACACTTCTCTAAATTGATGGGTCATGTGAAAGAGAGGCTATAACCACCCCCCAGCCACATCTAGCTAAGAAAATGGGTCTCTATTGTCTAGAGCTGTTCACTTGTTCATGAAATACAATAGATGGCCATAATCACCCCCAGACACACCTGGCTAACTTGATGGGTCATGTAATCATCTGGCAAAGTGGAGTCTTTTGTTAGCTAACATTAGGCTATAACTAGCAATGCAAATGAATTTCTGAGATATGAATAATATTAGTATACAGATCATGTAATCATCTGGCGATGTGGTATATTGTTTAGACATGTAAGTTAGGTAGCTAGCTAAACAATTAGCCATAATCTTAACCCATACAATACTAGCAATACAAACAGATTGTCATAGCTAGCCACCATGCACGAAATGCTGTAGTATGAATCTTTAGGTAGCTAAAGCTAACCAACGAGGTTCAATGTTATCTAGCTAGCTAACATTAGGTTTTAACTAGCAATGCAAATGGTTTTCTGAGATACTAATAATATTACTACACAGATCATACACATAACATTAGCTAGTGAGCCAGCCAGCTAACGTTAGCTAGCTAGTTAACAGTACGCTTTAACTTGCAAGAAAACGACTTTCTGACAAAATTAGAAACGTATAATATCTGAAAATGTAGCTAGCTAGACTCTTCTCCCTCTCTGTTATGGACACCATGGTAGCCCTTAGTTTGAAGATGTAATCCAATGACAGGTATTTTATATAACAGCCTTCTGTGTTCTCTTTTCGACTCCCTCCGCATTTGCAATCAAACACCAGAATGTTCTCCATCTCCTTAGCTATCATAGTCTGCTTCCAATTAGCATTCCACTGAATTCAAAACTCAGTCAACTCTTTCCACTGTTGATCGTAATTTCTTCCCCATCACTGTCATCAGAAGACTCTACAATGTCTGGTTCAATGACAGATTCAGAGAGAGTCAGCATGGCACGATCGTCCTCCAGAAGGTACTCCAACACAAGTTTTTCCCACTGATCTTTGTCGATAGCGCCTGCTAAATTCAGGGAAGCAATGTTGTTGAGAGCAGTAGCAACACTTTTGCAGTTCTCCATTATATCTTTCAAAAAAAGCCACGGTAGCAAGGATTATCTACACATACTGAACAGCTCATGTTATAGACAGAAGTGTGCTACATAGCAGACCAATCCGAACTCATCTCTCTGCATTTCCATCACATTCATCATCTCAGCCAATCATGGCTAGCGGGAAGGTTCCTGTCTTTTTCCATGGCTAAACCAACTAGGCTCATAATGTAATAATTGTATTAGTATTTACAGATGGCATACAAGTTTGTTATTAAAGCACATGAAAGTTCACATGTTCAAGATGGCATTTCTGCCATAAAACACGTTTTGATTTAAAAAATAAATAAATGTGCCTCTCCTGTGAAATAGTGACATGCGACATATGGCTTTCTTCCTGAAACGGTCACAATTATGAATGAGAACTCTCTTAGTAGATAGAAGGTCTGCAGCTTACCATGAGGTAATATATGTCAGCTGAGCAAAATCATGATTTTCCTTCACACTGGAAGCAGTGCACCAGTTGTTGTTTATGAAGAAGGACACCCCTACCCCTTTGGATTTGCCAGAGGCCACTGTCGTTCGATCGTGTCGCTGCATGGTGAAACCACTTACAGTTGAAGTCGGAAGTTTACATACACCTTAGCCAAATACATTTAAACTCAGTTTTTCACAATTCCTAACATTTAATCCTAGTACAAATTCCCATTCTTAGGTCAGTTAGGATCACCACTTTATTTTAAGAATGTGAAATGTCAGAATAATAGTAGAGAGAATGATTTATTTCATCTTTTATTTATTTCATCACATTCCCAGTGGGTCAGAAGTTTACATACACTCAATTAGTATTTGGTTGCATTGCCTTTAAATTGTTTAACTTGGGTCAAACGTTTCGGGTAGCCTTCCACAGGCTTCCCACAATAAGTTGGTTGAATTTTGGCCCATTCCTCCTGACAGAGCTGGTGTAACTGAGTCAGGTTTGTAGGCCTCCTTGCTCGCACACGCTTTTTCAGTTCTGGCCACAAATTTTCTATAGGATTGATGTCAGGGCTTTGTGATGGCCACTCCAATACCTTGACTTTGTTGTCCTTAAGCCATTTTGCCACAACTTTGTAAGTATGCTTGTGGTCATTGTCCATTTGGAAGACCCATTTGAGACCAAGCTTTAACTTCCTGACTGATGTCTTGAGATGTTGCTTCAATATATCCACATAATTTTCCTTCCTCATGATGCCATCTATTTTGCGAAGTGCACCAGTCCCTCCTGCAGCAAAGCACTCCCACAGCATGATGCTGCCACCCCTGTGCTTCACGGTTGGGATGGTGTTCTTTGGCTTGCAAATATCCCCTTTCTCCTCCAAACATAACGATGGTCATTATGGCCAAACAGTTATATTTTTGTTTCATCAGACCAGAGGACATTTCTCCAAAAAGTACGATCTTTGTCCCCATGTGCAGTTGCAAGCCGTAGTCGGTTTTGGAGCATTGGCTTCTTCCTTGCTGAGCGGCCTTTCAGGTTATGTCGATATAGGACTCGTTTTACTGTGGATATAGATACTTTTGTACCTGTTTCCTCCAGCATCTTCACAAGGTCCTTTGCTGTTGTTCTGGGATTTATTTGTACTTTTCGCACCAAAGTACGTTCATCTCGAGTAGACAGAACGCGTCTCCTTCCTGAGCGGTATGACGGCTGCGTGGTCCCATGGTGTTTATACTTCCGTACTATTGTTTGTACAGATGAACGTGGTACCTTCAGGCGTTTGGAAATTGCTCCCAAGGATGAACCAGACATGTGGAGGTCTACTGGTCATTTTAAGCTGATTCAGTCCCGCTTTTCCACAGGGTGATCGAACGGGTTACCAGGTTTAGATGGGGGGGATGGAACGAGGGGCCCGGGGTGGACTAAGGATCCATGGTCGGGTTAGGAGAGACCCCTTAGGGGGGCCACACATCCCCTACCCGGGTTCGGCCACAGGGGGGCACTGGTCATTTTGTACCGGTTCATGAGGGTTGCCTAATCACACATTTGACATTTTGGAAGGATGTGACCTTTTTAACCCTTCGAAACAGCGCATATGACCCCAATTTAAGGCACTTCTGGGTGTCACAGGAAGCTGAAAGTAAACATATATCCTCATTGGGACACACTTTTACAGAATCCTGAGCTTCAAGTCTTTACATAAAGAACTGACTGATTTACAGAGGTAAACCTAATAGTGGCCTGATGGGTTGTCATAGAAGACAGTTTGATGTGGCAATCATAACCCACATAGGCATCAGGTTGAAGTTAGTGCAACAGGCAATGTATTTCTATGGAAAGTGAGGTCACGGTCAACTGTTTGAATACATACACCCTGTTTTCACTGTTAAGGGTTAATTCCAAATGGTCAAGGGTAGGCTTGTGCAAATCGGGAGGACCTTAGGAATGTTTCTGTGGTTGAATTGTGTTTCTAGCGTCAACGGTTCTGCCGCTCTCACCCCGAAGCACACATACACACTCCACCTGATACGCACACACAGATACACACACCTCACCACACATTCCCCAGACCAACAAACTCTCAAAGCAAAACAATATCAAAACAGAACTTTTGGGGTCAGCCTGGACCCTATGTGGAAACCGAACTGGATTTGACTTTACAGTGGGAGGTTGGAGTGGGGGGTGGAAGACAGAAATCACAATGTCTCTTACTGTTTTTAATTGATAGGTGGGGAGGGGAACCCGTGACCCGTGGTTTTGGAATAAAGTGATGCACTGGCTTAACATGTAAAGATGTAAAGATGAATAGAATATGTGACTGTCTGGTGAGGGAGCATGGATCCCCTCACTGGACCGACTAGAGCTCTGACAGATGTGAAGAAGGGAATAGCTAAAGATTATGGTGGGTTAACAGGTAGCTTAGTGGTTAAGAGCGTAGTGCCATTAACCGAAAGGTCGCTGGTTCCAAGCCGACTAGGTGAAAAATCTGCCGATGTGCCCTTGAGCAAGGCACTTAACCCTAATTGCTCCTGTAAGTCGCTCTGGATAAGAGCGTCTGCTAAATGACTAAAAATGTAAATGTTAAGATCCTCCCAGCCTTTCAACTTTATTCAAATGAGAGTAACACTTCGAAACAGCCCGTATGACTTCTGTTTGTCACAGGAAGCTGAAAGTAAACATTTGTCCTCATTGGGATTCGCTTTTACAGAATCCTGAGCTTCAAGTATTTACATAAAGAACTGACTGATTTACAGAGGGTTGAATGCAATGTTTTTCACTAATTGATATCAAAACCACTTTTAGGATCAATCTTACCACTTCCGGTTGCTCCAGGATGCTTAAAATCAACACAGGTAATCCTTACGGTACGGGAGCTAGGGCGGGAGACTCGACTCCCATTCATTCCCTATGGAAACTGAATGTTCTCCACAGAAGATCTGAGGATTGTACTCAAAGGTGCTAGAGCTATTGTGAGGAGTGAAGTGATATTCTATACCATATGCTAATGTTACCTAATATCTATTTCATTGGGGCTTGGCAATTTAACACTTGATCTGTGATCAATTCATCTGCTAATGTGTCAATTTACCCTGAATGGAATATTTTAATGAAGAAAAGGGTTGGGCCTATCTGATTGTACATATATTGACCAAGACACCAGAATATAATCTAGTTCAGAACAGAACTTCCAATTGAGAGCAAAGGCAACACTCTTTCCTTCTGGGAGCTGAGATTTTGGATTATTGCTTATTTCCTTATTCTTCAGAGATTTCTTATTTAGATTTCTTTAAATTCCTATTACTTCCTTCCTTTTGGCGCAAGATGGCATCTGGAACTGCTACTGGTTCAGTGTAAGTTATCTCTTTAATTATTCAATGTCTATGACTATTACTATCTTGGTGTTATTAATGTTAGTAGTAGCTCTGCTAGAACTAGTAATAATAGGTGTATAAGTATTGACATATTGCTATTTATTGTGCAAAATGTATTTGAAATCACTTGGCAACCAATATTTTATTTGTTTGTAAATCCTGCTGTATATGTTTTATTAAGTAATAACTTCATTACATTAACTTATTGTGCATTTATTGTCTTACAGAAAACAAAGAAGGATCCCTCTTGTCTGCAGATTTTGCTTGAACAACCAGGACAACATCTCTCGACACCTCAGCAGAGTGTGCATGAAGCTAAAACCAAAACAAGAGATTATTCAAGAAATTGCCGCTGCCCGAGATTCCATGATAGAGCATCTTTGGCAAGGCAGGATCTTTGACAACAGCTCACTCAGCTGTATCGTTACACATCAAGACGCACTCCGACTCCTGATCCAGAAGCTTGAACAAACTGGTCACATTGTTAAGAACAAGCCAGAAGTCAAACAATCACCTGGGTAAGATATTTTTTACACTGATAAAATAATATATATGCAAGTTACATAATATTTTAACTCATTTTAACTGTTGTCCAATCATGTTCGATTGTAATATAATATAAATGTTTTTGTTTATCTGTATGATATTTCAGCCAAGTGGAAGTGGCTCATGTGTTGGCACCAACTGAAGATGCAGATGTAGATGCAGAATCAGACATCAAAATGGAGGATGACCAGTCTGCCTTGTACCAACCGTAAGTAAATACAAATATAAATAATCTCTTTAACAAGTACTACACATAAATGTATAAGTGAACATGGATGTATTTTATTTATTCATATCTGCATACCAAATGTTTTCCAGACCAATGACCCGGTCATGGAACAAGAAACTGAGAAAGGAGATGCAAAGCAGTGGTTTATACCAAAAGCACCCTCTGGATTGTGATCTGCTGGCTGGATTTGGCAAATATCTCCGTGACGACCACAACTTTCACAATTTCAAACAGGAGGTATGTACAGCAATTTTACTTAATTTAACTATTGAAATATTTTAATAAGAATTACTACATTCTAAAGTAGTTATTAACTATGTAACTAACATTATTTTCATTTTCATGTACAGGTTGCAAATGTGTCAAGGTTTATGTTTTACATGGACTCCACAAAACCATCCCTGAATTTTGTCTATGACTTGGAAAAAAGCAGGTTATTTTTTACCAAGCTTGCAAACATTGGACAGAATAAGCAAACCATTGCAAACTACATGAAGAATCTGAAGAGGTTTCTTCGCTACAACACCACTGCAACAAACCTCATCCAGACAGACAGGGGCTTATATGAGCAATGCAAGCATTTCAAAGAGTGCCTGAATGACCATCAGAAGTCCATGAGCAAGCAGGTATCTCAGGAAATTACTGGGAAAAGGTATATACTTAAAATTGATCCTCACATAAATGTATTTAACATTTTAAGTGTGTATTATTGACATTCTGCAAATCATTAATGTATTATTGTTTTTCTGCAGGTACACACAGATGGTGACAGTCGAGAAGACACCAAAAGAATGTTTGGCAATCTTAGAGGTGGCCAAGAAAGACTTTCTGGGTGTCATTGGGAAGGCCATGAGTGAAGAATCCTTGGACGAAAATGAACAACTGCTCATTCTGTACTACCTGGAGTCTCTGCTCATGCTGAAACATCTCCAAAGGGCTGGAGTTGTAAAAAATATGACCGTAAGTTAACTAATGTCATATATTTGCTATAATGTTGAATCGTATTAATTTTTTTGGCATATGTTTTATTGATATGTCACATTTCCTATTGTAGCTGAACGAATGGCTCTCAAGGGAGTCGTGCAAGTTGCCAAATGGTGAGAAATGGACAGTCATCGGGGTTAAGCAACACAAGACAGGGACACAGCATGTGGAAACTGTTTTGTTAGACGAGCAGGAAGATGCAGTAAGTATATTTACCACAATCTTGTTATTGTGAATGTGATTGATTTAATACAAACCTGGTAAATATGTTTTTTTTGTCTACATTTTAAGTGGTTGGATATGTACTACCGAGACGTTCGACCAGCTTTTCTTCAAAACTCTGATGACGTGGAAGAAGATGAGAGATTCTTCATTTCCACAACTGGAAGAGCCATCTACAACCCTTCCAATGACCTACAAAGGTTTCATGCCAAGTAAGTACACCACTGTTAAGTAGAACACTGTTTTTTATCATTACACAATACTTTTTTGACAGTACAGGTTTCTAAAACCAAAACTGTTTTTTCTTGTTCTTTCATCAGATACAAACTCCCCAACATCACGAATCAAGTAGCAAGACAGATTTTTGAGACAAATACCAAAGCCAGCTTCAGAGACGCAGAGAAGTCACTTGTTGCTGACTACTTGGCCCATACAACTGCTACAGCTGACAGGCACTACCGCATGAAGACACCAGGCAATGCCTGCATGGTATCGAAGCTGATCTCCAAAGTTGCCATGTCCAGTGAATCTGAGTAAGTATTTACACTAATTATATAAATGACCCTTTACAATGTCTTGTAAATGTTGTTACATATGGCTAACACATTTTTGTTATTTTCCTTTTTTCAAGTTGTGAGACTGCAGGCCCCTCCTGCGCAAGCACAAGTTATGGAACAGGAGCATTGTCCAGCAGCCAAAAGTTGGATCAGGCACAGGCCTTGAACCTCTTCTATCAACACTTCCCTGTCACAGTTGATGGACAATCAATCAAGAAGAAGGACAGACTACTGATTGCAGGAAAGCATGAGAGATTATGTTATGACAAGTGGAGAAGCCAGCAAGGGAAAATGAGACGGGATTATGTGATCGGTAAGACGCAGCTAAAATACAGTAAACTGAACAGAATTTTACCATATTAGGTATTACGAGAATGTACTTTATTTAGTCACACAATTATGACTGTAAGTAGTCCTGGATAAGGGCTTCTGCTATTGAATAAATTAAATTAATAATAACACATTTATTTTTGTCTTTGCATTGTTACAGCTCACTTCCCCAGAAGAGAACCCACTGCCAGAAGAGTAGAGATATACATTGAACGGCAGAACTGGGAGAAGAACAAAGTGAAGGTGGAGGATGTCCTTCGTTACTGGCGACCTTCAAGCAATGCTGACACAACAAGATACAACAAGGCAATTATGAAACTGGTGAAGTCCCAGAAGTGGAAAGGACTGTACATTGCCAGTGACCCTGTCAAAGGAAGAAAGGTCATGACGACACGGACATTTGCAAAAGGGGAAGTCATCTGTGACTACCACGGTCTCCCAATCTCAGGGAAGCAAGGGAAAACACTTTTGGCAGCAACAGATGAAGACGAGATGGGGTACCTATACTTCTACAAGGATGCATCAGGGAAAACGTGCTGCATAGATGCAAAGACTGTGCCCTGCCCTTGCCACCCAGAGATGGACACAATTGGACGGAGGATCAACCACTCCAGAAAGAGAAGAAACATAAAGGTTCAGCTTCAGCAATTTGAAGAGGATGGCGAAGTGTGGAACGTCATCCTTTTCATTGCCAAACGAGACATTCCGGTGCAGGAAGAACTGTTATTTGACTATGGGGTGTCAAGAAAATATTTTGGTGGAGAACGAGAAGATTTGGAACGGCTTGACAGCTAGGTCAGTCAGCTTGAAATCACCAATAACTGATGGGACTCAAAACTATCCTTATATCCTTATATACTTTTAAAATGTAAATCTGAAATTGTTGTAATATATTTAGCCATGCATGTTCGACTTAAAATGTCAGTTTTGGGTATCCTGTACTTTAAATTAAACAACACATAAAAAGAACAACCTGCGTATTATTTTTATTTCCACACTTCTTATCTATTGAACACACTTTTGCCATAATTTGTAATAAACTGTTTTCACTGTTAAGGGTTAATTCCACGTGGTCGGGAGGACCTTAAGAACGTTCCTGTGGTTAAAATTTGTTTCTAGCCTCAACGGTTCTGCTGCTCTCACCCCGAAGCTCCTCAAATTTAGGTCAGGCTTCATTTTGGGCCTTGTCCTAAGACATTTCTGGATGTCAATATTTTGCCCCAAAAACGTCAGAGACAGCTGCTCTTCACATATGTTACTCTTTATTTGCCCCCAACCCATAGTTCCTCGCTAGTTTATCGGATTTGCTAGAACTTGGTATCCCCGTGTTCTTCTCGTCCTCCCGGTTTGGGAGCTAGGGCGGGAGACGCGACTCCCATTCATTGCCTATGGAAACTGAATGTTCTCCACAGAAGATCTGAGGATTGTACCCAAAGGTGCTAGAGCTATTGTGAGGAGTGAAGTGATATTCTATACCATATTGTAATGGTACCTAATTTTTTATTTTAATGGAGCTTGGCAACTTATCACTTGATCTGTGATCAATTCATCTGCTAAAGTGTCAATTTACCCTGAATGGAATATTTTAATGAGGAAAAGGGTTGGGCCTATCTGATTGTACATATATTGACCAAGGCACCAGAATATAATCTAGTTCAGAACAGAACTTCCAATTGAGAGCAAAGGCAACACTCTTGGGAGCTGAGATTTTGGATTATTGCTTATTTCCTTATTCTTCAGAGATTTCTTTGAAAAATTCCTATTACTTCCTTCCTTTTGGAGAAAGATGGCATCTGGAACTGCTAATGGTTCAGGGTAAGTTTTCTCTTTACTTATTCAATGTATATGACTATTATTATCTTGCTGTTATTAATGTTAGTAGTAGCTCTGCTAGAACTAGTAATAACAGGTGTATAACTATTGACATATTGCTATTTATTGCGCAAAAATTTTCTGAAATCACTTGGCAACAGATATTGTATTTGTTTGTAAATCATGCTGTATATGTTTTATTAAGTAGTAACTTCATTACATGAACTTATTGTGCATTTATTTTCTTACAGAAAACAAAGAAGGATCCCTCTTGTCTGCAGATTTTGCTTGAACAACCAGGACAACATCTCTCTACACCTCAGCAGAGTGTGCATGAAGCTAAAACCAAAACAAGAGATTATTCAAGAAGTTGCCGCTGCCTGAGATTCCATGATAGAGCATCTTTGGCAAGGCAGGATCTTTGACAACAGCTCACTCAGCTGTATCGTTACACATCAAGACGCACTCCGACTCCTGATCCAGAAGCTTGAACAAACTGGTCACATTGTTAAGAACAAGCCAGAAGTCAAACAATCACATGAGTAAGATATTTTTTACACTGATAAAATAATATATATGCAAGTTACATATTATTTTAACTAATTTTAACTGTTTTCCAATTATGTTTGATTGTAATATAATATAAATGTTTTTGTTTATCTGTATGATATTTCAGCCAAGTGGAAGTGGCTCATGTGTTGGCACTAACTGAAGATGCAGATGTAGATGCAGAATCAGACATCAAAATGGAGGATGACCAGTCTGCCTTGTACCAACCGTAAGTAAATACAAATATAAATAATATCTTGAACAAGTACTACACATAAGTGTATAAGTGAACATGGATGTATTTGATTTATTCTAATCTGCATACCAAATGTTTTCCAGACCAATGAACTATTCATGGGACAACAAATTGAGAAAGGAGATGCAAAGCAGTGGTTTATACCAAAAGCACCCTCTGGATTGTGATCTGCTGGCTGGATTTGGCAAATATCTCCGTGACGACCACAACTTTCACAATTTCAAACAGGAGGTATGTACAGCAATTTTACTTAATTTAACTATTGAAATATTTTAATAAGAATTACTACATTCTAAAGTAGTTATTAACTATGTAACTAACATTATTTTCATTTTCATGTACAGGTTGCAAATGTGTCAAGGTTTATGTTTTACATGGACTCCACAAAACCATCCCTGAATTTTGTCTATGACTTGGAAAAAAGCAGGTTATTTTTTACCAAGCTTGCAAACATTGGACAGAATAAGCAAACCATTGCAAACTACATGAAGAATCTGAAGAGGTTTCTTCGCTACAACACCACTGCAACAAACCTCATCCAGACAGACAGGGACTTGTATGAGCAATGCAAGCATTTCAAAGAGTGCCTGAATGACCATCAGAAGTCCATGAGCAAGCAGGTATCTCAGGAAATTACTGGGGAAAGGTATATATTTAAAATTGATCCTCACAGAAATGTATTTTACATTTTAAGTGTGTATTATTGATGTTCTGCAAATCATTAATGTATTATTGTTTTTCTGCAGGTACACACAGATGGTGACAGTCGAGAAGACACCAAAAGAATGTTTGGCAATCTTAGAGGCGGCCAAGAAAGACTTTCTGGGTGTCATTGGGAAGGCCATGAGTGAAGAATCCTTGGAAGAAAATGAACAACTGCTCATTCTGTACTACCTGGAGTCTCTGCTCATGCTGAAACATCTCCAAAGGGCTGGAGTTTTAAAAAATATGACCGTAACTTAACTAATGTCATATAATTGCCCTAATGTTGAAATGTATTTGCATTTTTGACATATGTTTTATGGATATGTCACATTTCCTAATGTAGCTGAACGAATGGCTCTCAAGGGAGGCGTGCAAGTTGCCAAATGGTGAGAAATGGACTGTCATCAGTGTTAAGCAACACAAGACAGGGACACAGCAAGTGGCAACCATTTCGTTAGATGAGGAGGAAAGATGCAGTAAGTATATTTACCACAATCTAGTTATTGTGAATGTGATTGATATAATACAAACCTGGTAAATATGTTTTTTTTTGTCTACATTATCAGTGATTGGATATGTACTACCGACACGTTCGACCAGCTTTTCTTCAAAACTCTGATGACGTGGAAGAAGATGAGAGATTCTTCTTTTCCACAACTGGAAGAGCCATCTACAACCCTTCCAATGACCTACAAAGGTTTCATGCCAAGTAAGTACAACACTGTTAAGTAGAACACTGTTTTGTATCATTACACTATTCTTTTTGACAGTACATTTTTCAAAAATCAAAACTGTTTTTTCTTGTAAGCAAGACACATTTTTGAGACAAATACCAAAGCCATTTTCAGAGACGCAGAGAAGGCACTTGTTGCTGACTACTTGGCCCATACAACTGCTACAGCTGACAGGCACTACCGCATGAAGACACCAGTCAATGCCTTCATGGTATTGAAGCTGATCTCCAAAGTTGCCATGTCCAGTGAATCTGAGTAAGTATTTACACTAATTTTATAAATGACCCTTTACAATGTCTTGTAAATGTTGTTACATATGGCTAACACATTTTTGATATTTTCCTTTTTTCAAGTAGTGAGACTGCAGGCCCCTCCTGCGCAAGCACAAGTTATGGAACAGGAGCATTGTCCAGCAGCCAAAAGTTGGATCAGGCACAGGCCTTGAACCTCTTCTATCAACACTTCCCTGTCACAGTTGATGGACAATCAATCAAGAAGAAGGACAGACTACTGATTGCAGGAAAGCATGAGAGATTCTGTTATGACAAGTGGAGAAGCCAGCAAGGGAAAATGAGACGGGATTATGTCATCGGTAACATGCAGCTAAAATACAGTAAACTGAATACAATTTTATCATATTAGGTATTACGAGAATGTACTTTATTTAGTCACACAACTATGACTGTATGTAGTCCTGGATAAGGGCTTCTGCTATTGAATAAATTAAATTAAAAATAACACATGTATTTTTGTCTTTGCTTTGTTACAGCTCACTTTCCCAGAAGAGAACCCACTGCCAGAAAAGTAGAGATATACATTGAACGGCAGAACTGGGAGAAGAACAAAGTGAAGGTGGAGGATGTCCTTCGTTACTGGCGACCTTCAAGCAACACTGACACAACAAAAGACAACAAGGCAATTATGAAGCTGGTGAAGTCCCAGAAGTGGAAAGGACTGTACATTGCCAGTGACCCTGTCAAAGGAAGAAAGGTCATGACGACACAGACATTTGCAAAAGGGGAAGTCATCTGTGACTACCACGGTCTCCCAATCTCAGGGAAGCAAGGGAAAAAACTTTTGGCAGCAACAGATGAAGACGAGATGGGGTACCTATACTTCTACAACGATGCATCAGGGAAAACGTGCTGCATAGATGCAAAGACTGTCACACCCTGGCTCGGGGGACTCTCGTATGTTGAGCCAGGGTGTTAGTTTCTATGTTTTGTTGTGGGTTCTAGGTTATTGTATTTCTTTGTTTGAGTGACTCCCAATCAGAGGTAACGAGTGTCAGCTGTTGGCTCGTTGTCTCTGATTGGGAGCCATATTTAACTATCTGTCTTTCACGTTGTGTTTGTGGTTTCTTGTTCATTTCGGTTTGTGTGAAACCGTAGACGTCACATTTTCGTTTTTGATCGTGTGATCATTTATAGTAATAAAATATGTTCACCTTCAACGCTGCGCATTGGTCCTCTATGTGTGACGATCGTGACAGAAGAAACCACCAAGATGGGACCAAGCAGCGTGTTCAGGAGCCATCGCCAGGGAGATCCCTCACAGATCTCCTTCGCCTCCTGGACTGGGTCAAGCCGAGGGAGGAAGACAAGGGCTTGACATTATGGCAGAAGGGCGAGAAGCTGGCGAGGGATATGGAGACGTGGTCCAAGGGTAGGAGAGACGCCCCGAAATTTTTTAGGGGGGGGCTCACGACGGCGGACCAGCAGGAGGCCGCGATAGAGCGGTCCAGTGGGTTGCCGGAGAAGGCCGCCGGGTTACGGGGGCCACTGGTAGAAGAGGGGATGGAAGGTGTGGAGGCACGGCGAGAGGTACTGGCGTGTGTTGCCAGTCCGGTCCGGCCCGTTCCAGATCCCGGTGTAGAGCCAGTGGTGTGTGTCCCCAGTACGGTCCGGTCTATTCCTGCTCCCCGCACCGAACCTGCGGTGCGCGTCGCCAGCCCAGTCCGGCCCATTCCTGCTCCCCGCATCAAGTCTGTGGTGCGTCTCGTCAGCCCGGCTCTGCCCGTTCCTGCTCCCCGCACCAGGTCGGGGGTACGCGTCGCCAGCCCGGTCCGGCCCATTCCTGCTCCCCGCATCAAGTCTGTGGTGCGTCTCGTCAGCCCGGCTCTGCCCGTTCCTGCTCCCCGCACCAGGTCGGGGGTACGCGTCGCCAGCCCGGTCCGGCCCATTCCTGCTCCCCGCGTCAAGTCTGTGGTGCGTCTCGTCAGCCCGGCTCTGCCCGTTCCTGCTCTCCGCACCAGGTATGTGGTGCACATCGCCAGCCCGGTCCGGTCCATTCCTGCTCCCAGCACCAAGTCTGTGGGGCGGTTCGTCAGCCCTGTCCGGCCCGCTCCTGCTCCCCACACCAAGCCAGTGGTGTGCGTCGTCAGTGCAGCACGGCCCGTGCCTGTTCCCCACACCAAGCCAGTGGTGTGCGTCGTCGGTCCGGCACGGCACGTGCCTGTTCCACTGGAGCCGGATCCGCCGCCTAGGCGGAGTGCCCACCCGGTCCCTCCCCTGTTGTGTTTCGTTGGCGCGGTCGGAGTCCGCGCCTTTAGGGGGGGGTACTGTCACGCCCTGGCTCGGGGGACTCTCGTATGTTGAGCCAGGGTGTTAGTTTCTATGTTTTGTTGTGGGTTCTAGGTTATTGTATTTCTTTGTTTGAGTGACTCCCAATCAGAGGTAACGAGTGTCAGCTGTTGGCTCGTTGTCTCTGATTGGGAGCCATATTTAACTATCTGTCTTTCACGTTGTGTTTGTGGTTTCTTGTTCATTTCGGTTTGTGTGAAACCGTAGACGTCACGTTTTCGTTTTTGATCGTGTGATCATTTATAGTAATAAAATATGTTCACCTTCAACGCTGCGCATTGGTCCTCTATGTGTGACGATCGTGACAAAGACTGTGCCCTGCCCTTGCTACCCAGAGATGGACACAATTGGACGGAGGATCAACCACTCCAGAAAGAGAAGAAACATAAAGGGTCAGCTTCAGCAATTTGAAGAGGATGGCAAAGTGTGGAACGTCATCCTTTTCATTGCCAAACGAGACATTCCGGTGCAGGAAGAACTGTTATTTGACTATGGGGTGCAACAAAAAAAAAATTGGTGGAGAAGGAGAAGATTTGGAATGGCTTGACAGCTACGTCAGTCAGCTTGAAATCACCAATAACTGATGGGACTCAAAACTATCCTTAAACCCCCTTTTAAAATGTAAATCTGAAATTTTAGTAATATATTTAGCCATGTATGTTCGACTTAAAATGTCCGTTTTGGGTATCCTGTACTTTAAATTAAACAACACATTAAAAAAATAGTTTTTATTTCCACCCTTCTTATCTATTGAACACACTTTTGCCATAATTTGTAATAAACTGTTTTCACTGTTAAGGGTTAATTCCACGTGGTCGGGAGGACCTTAGGAATGTTCCTGTGGTTTAATTGTGTTTCTAACCTCAACGGTTCTGCTGCTCTCACCCAGAAGCACCTCAAATGTAGGTCAGGCTTTATTTTGGGCCTTGTCCTAAGACCTTTTTGGATGTCAATTTCTTGCCCAAAACAGCTGCTCTTCACATGTGTTGCTCTTTAAATGCCCCCGAACCATAATCTGGAAATATATTAAATTCAGACTGCTGCACATACCCCTTCCTACCTAAACCTAACGAGGTTTGGTTCAGGAGCTAGTTTGGGAGACGCGACTCCCATTCATTCCCTATGAAAACTGAATGTTGAAAGGCTGGGAAGATTTTCTCCACAAAATATCCTTTGGTGACTCTAGATAATCTCGAGCCGGTGTAGGCCTAGAGGCCTGGATGTCTGTTGTTGCAGGGAGTAAGTTGTACTCTCAAGCCCAGGTAGAGTTGTGTTGACCGGGCAGGGAGTGTAGGCCTAGAGGCCTGGAGGCCTGTAGTTCCATGGAGTAAGCTCAGGCCCAGGGTGAGGGGTGTTGACCGGGAAGGGTTCAGTTGTACTCTCACGCCCAGGTAGAGTTGTGTTGACCGGGCAGGGAGTGTAGGCCTAGAGGCCTGGAGGCCTGTAGTTCCATGGAGTAAGCTCAGGCCCAGGGTGAGGGGTGTTGACCGGGAAGGGTTCAGTTGTACTCTCACGCCCAGGTAGAGTTGTGTTGACCGGGCAGGGAGTGTAGGCCTAGAGGCCTGGAGGCCTGTAGTTCCATGGAGTAAGCTCAGGCCCAGGGTGAGGGGTGTTCGTCTGGTCCTCCCGGACACGTAGGTACCAGAACCGTCACTGTGCAAGGTTTGGATTGGGAGCTAGGGTGCGAGACGCGACTCCCATTCATTCCCTATGAAAACTGAATGTTTAATGGCTGGGAAGATGTTCTCCACAGAAGATCCTCCTAGCATGTGTGTAATTACAGTGGAACTGTTCAACTCAAGTAGCTATAGAACCTCAAAACGATCTGGTTTTGCTTTACATTCAAATGAGCTGTAAATTACATTTGGCCTGGGGTCGTTTAAAATTGACAGAAAGCTCTAATATTTTCCCAAATGGTCTCAAATTATAGGTCTGATCACTCTGGACCAGAGCGTGAGTGTAATTTCAGTGGAACTGTCCAACTCAAGGACCTATGCAACCTCAAAACTACCTGGTTGTGCTGTACATTCAAATCTGCTGTATATTACATATGGCCTTGGGTCGTTTAAATTGACAGAAAGCTCTACTGGGCTGATGGAGAACCGGTCCTGACCGGCGAGAAAGAGAGAGAGGGCGAAAGGGAGAGAGATAGTTTACCCCTACAGTACTCAACTTCACTTTGTGCTTTTTGGCTGTTTGTTAAGATAATGTGCCTTTACTGTATTTTTCTCTTTGTCGCTTTAGTAACTCTCTCTCTCTCTCTCTCTCTCTCTCTCTCTCTCTCTCTCTCTCTCTCTCTCTCTCTCTCTCTCTTTCTCTCTCAATTGTGCTCTCTATTACTCACACACCCAAGCACACTCACACACAGTTGTTTCCCAGAACTATAGAACTATCTTTCAAATTGTCTGCAGTTGAATTACTGAAAAAATGTATCACATTGATTTCTGGTGCCTTGCAGATTTCACCAGCAAATCACTGCAGATGTTCTTTTTAATGCACTGTTAAGGACATCAGTGCAACCAACCAAGAGACCTCGTTTTTAGTGGATTAATCTTGGTTAACTCAGAACCAAAGTCTTGCGTAATTGTTCTGGTTTCATCCGTGTTAAGAGAAGGGATCAAGAGATGCTAGAACAAAGAGTGAAAACGGAACGAGGAGCTCCACCCTCTGTCTTTGCAAGTTACGGGGCGAATTTCCCCTCCCCTTCAGAAATTTGATTGATGCTAACATCTGCGAAATCGTAGTTTGTCCAAATAACCAGTGACGAAAAACCCAAACACCGGAACTACTACTGCTCACTCTCCCGAGTGGCGCAGTGGTCTAAGGCGCTGCATCGCAGTGCTAGCTGTGCCACTAGAGATCCTGGTTCGAATCCAGGCTCTGTCGTAGCCGGCCACGACCGGGAGACCCATGGGGCGGTGCACAATTTGCCCAGCGTCGTCCAGGGTAGGGGAGGGAATGGCCGGCAGGGATGTAGCTCAGTTGGTAGAGCATGGCGTTTGCAATGCCAGGGTTGTGGGTTCGATTCCCACGGGGGGCCAGTATAAAAACTTAAATGTAAGTCGCTCTGGATAAGAGCGTCTGCTAAATGACTAAAATGTAAATGTAAAAAATGCTTGTTATCCCACACATCCCATTCCTTCCTGACAGATTATACGGTACCAGTTATGTTTACGTAGATCTGTCCACGAGTGATTATCAGTCGACAGACCATACCCCCAGTGATTGAGCATTGAGGAGCTTTTAGTGCTTTCCAATTTATTTACCTTCGTTTCCAGTTTATTTACTATCTATAACATATTCATGCACTATACATAAAGCGTACAGTATATCAGTTGTATATGTGATGTCTCACACTTACCCTCTCCCTTTAAACTTCTGACATTATTCCAGTCACCTTCCTCTCATTGAAATTCAGTTCACAGTTTGCAGGTCTTGTGTTTTGTATATTTTCCTCCCCAAAGACATGTTTAGGGAAATGTGCACTATTTATCATTGCTGATTAGTTTTTGACACAAACCAGCACAGCCAGTAAATTGGATCCTGACTTGATTTGTTGATTCAGTAAGGTATACCTAATAAGTTTAGTGTGTTTGCAAGAGTGTGCTAGTATGTGTGCTAGTATGTGTGCAGAAATTCTGCAGTTGCACATACACAGACTCTATCTATCCAAATGCACACACACACACACACACACACACACACACACACACACACACACACACACACACACACACACACACACACACACACACACACACACACACACACACACACACACACACACATTCATCACTCTTTGGCGATAAGTCAGTTGTTGACTGCAGAAAATGAAGGCTTCACAGGTAAGACTCCTTTCTCGTACAACATGTAGCATACACACAGTACAGTAACAGCAACTTACCGGGATAGTTTAGCGAAATTACATATTTAGATATTGGTTTCCTTACCTTGAAATCAGTCTATGGACAGGGAGAAACTGCTTTAGATAAACTGGCTACTAAATAAATAATATGGATATATCTGATGTAGGGGAACTATCCCTTTAAGTTTTGATGTGGTGGTGTGTCAGTTGTAATTGAAATTCAGCAGTCCTACTTGAACAGTATCCAGGTTATGGTTGGTTGGCTGTTTTCAGGGCAGTACAGTATCAGTAGTGGGTGTAATTGAAGAGGGCTTTGGGAGGTAATATGTGTGTAGCATTTAGTGATAGAGAGCCCAGGTGTTTAGAATAAGGAATTACAGTTTTTCTCAATTGTTTACACACAAATACTGGTACTTGAGACACAATGACCACAACATGTAACTCATGCACCAACCCCCTGAACCAATTCTGCTAAACTACAAGCACAATTCCTGCTTTACACTCAAACGCAGTTCTACAATACACTTTTTTTTAAACACTACACACAAATCTTTGCATTTGGCACAATTTTCATGCAGAAAATCTCTTGTTTTCACAATGAACACACTGCCATTCAAATATGCACACTGACTCATCACATGGGCAAACACCCGTCACACAGTTTTACAATTAGCAATAAGAGCTTTAGCATAAAAGGGCAACAGGTGAGCTCTTCTGTTTTGGAGCAATGGATGCCAACATTGGAAACAGAGGCAGAGCCAGAGGAGTGAGAGTAAGAGGAGGAGGACAAGGACGAGGACGAGGACGAGGAAGGCCAAGGACCGTAATCTCTGATGAGATCCGAGCCACTTTGGTTGATCATGTGGTCAACCATGGTCTAACAATGAGGGAGGCTGGGAAAAGAGTACAGCCAAATTTGAGCATGTACACTGTAGCATCCATCATCCGGACATTCCCGAAATGAGAATAGGTAAGAAATCTACTCTCAATAGAAAATTGCAGTACTGCATATCAATACAGTACTCAATGAGTACAGTAGTACAGTATTGCCTGTGGACTGTTCTGTAGGACTGTAAAAATAAAGTATGTTTCAAGTATTTGGGAAATGTATTTCTACTTTGTATTTACAGCATTTTACTATTTGTTTGGCAGAACTGAAAGATTACCAACACAAGGTGGTCGGGAACGTGTTCTGTCTCCTGAACAGGAAACTGAAATCATGAACATGGTCCTAGAAAATAAAGCCATAACATTACGGCAAATACATAGAAAAATAATATAAAACAATTAGATATTTCAAAATATTGATAGGGTAAGCTTATCAACACTGGACCGTGTCTTGCGCAGAAATAATCTCAGGATGAAGCAGGTCTACAGGGTGCCATTTGAACGCAATTCAGAAAGAGTCAAAGAATTGCGATATAACTATGTGCATGTGAGTCCTATACAATCCCACAATTGATGCATACTCTCAACACTGTATAAATTATACATATTTCAGTATTGTAATCATAATGATTGTGCTTCAAAATAGTGACCACTCCATGTCTATTTCTGATATTGTCATGTGTGTTTCAGAGAGTCCTTGAGCTAGAGGTGGCTGCAGTGGAGCACCAGTTCATCTTCATTGATGAGGTTGGATTCAACCTCACAAAAAGAAGAAAGAGGGGAAGGAATATCATCGGCCAGCGTGCCATTGTTCAAGTCCCTGGCCAGCGCGGAGGGAACATCACAATGTGTGCAGCGATTACCCTCCACGGCGTCATCCATCACCATGCTACCCTTGGCCCCTACAACACCGCCCATCTGATCACATTCCTGGACACCCTACACAACACACTCATTCCACCAGATCAGGTAGATGGCCCAGAGCAGCTCAGGTACGTTGTCATTTGGGACAATGTAAGTTTCCACAGGGCTGCTCTGATTCGTAACTGGTTCACTGCCCACCCACGCTTTTTAGTTGTTTATCTCCCTCCATATTCTCCATTCCTCAATCCTATTGAGGAATTTTTTTCTGCCTGGAGAAGGAAAGTGTATGACCGAAATCCACAAACGCGTATACCTCTTCTCCAAGCTATGGAAGATGCATGTGGAGATATAGCAGCTGATGCTTTTCATGGCTGGAATCGCCATGCTAGGCGATATTTCCCCCGCTGCTTGGCCAGGGAAAACATTGCTTGTGATGTGGATGAGGTGCTGTGGCCAGACCGCAACAGAAGAGCAGCATATATATATTTTTTATTTTTTTATTTTTACTGTAACTGTATACATTAAATTCTTCTGTTTTGTATGTAGACCACTGTATGTGCAACTTTGTGTTGGTTGGGAATGGGATGTACACTGTGTACATTGTTTTTGTGGGAAAAATGAAATATATTTGTTACCGTGTATTTGTGTGTTAAACAATGTGTATAAAAACAATATTCTCAAATATTTTACAACACACATATGTATGTACTGTCTGTAGTAATGGCAACACTGAACCAAAAAAAGGCCTAAGTCATTATGATGAATGAAGAAGAAGTGTTTTCCATTCATCATAGTGTTTTACATTGAGCACATCAGTGTTCAACTGGTTCTTATAAATGTATATTCATATGATGGTTTGTGTGTGTCATTTGAAAACAAAATACCATTTTGATAAGAAATAACATTGTTTTGAATGTAAAGTTTCATTTTGCTGGAGAATTGAGGGGTTTTGCCCATTGTGTGTGTGTTTTTTGATTTGTTTGTAGAGTTCTGAGAATATGAGGCATGCTTTCAGAAAATGTGTGTAAACAATCGAGAAAAGCTGTAAACTGTAACAGGGATAAGCATTTTCATAAGTGTGTGTGCGTGCGCGTGTATACGTGTGTGCTTGTTACAACATCTCTGCATGCACATGTGGGCTTTCATCTTCCGTCATTCTGTTAGTGGGTCAATTTCTAATCATGTTACTGTAATCAACAATATCCATAAAGTGCCTCTCAAAATCCTTTAAAGGCATTCCAATGCCAAGAATAACTTTAATTTACCACGTAAACCTGAATGGCATTTCTTTATTGTTCCTTTACGAGGTAATGGATCCACAGTGTTGTTCCCTATAGGCTATGTACAGCATGGTGTTCTGTCCAATTAGGAACCACCTAAAGTAGTAGAAATGTTATTTAGAGTCCCTGCTAGAGTCTCTCGCTCACAGGGTTGCATCCCTCACCGCCACGATGACCGGGGTAACCGTGGTTTGATGCTAATTGTGTAGAGGAGAGTGACTCCAGCTGAGAGAGAGGGAGAGCTGGCCTTCTTCATCCATTCTTGGTCTCCTTATCACAGTGATAGGACAGCGACTACCAAGGACCGAGGTCGAATTGAGGGCTGGAAGTCAAACAGACTTTCAAATAGATTTTTAGTTGATTTTTGTTTGTTACTTTCTGTTAATTAAATCTGCACGTGAACATGCACACACACACGGCCACGGCCATGGCCACACACACACACACACACACACACACACAAACACAAACACAAACACACATACACACGGCTTGGTTTTTGCACTGACATGCACTGTCAACTGTGGGACCTTATATAGACAGGTGTGTGCCTTTCCAAATCATGTCCAATGAACTGAATTTACCACAGGTGGACTCCAATTAAGTTGTAGAAACATCTCAAGGAAGATCAATGGAAACAGATGCACCTGAGCTCAATTTCGAGTTTCATAGCAAACGGTCTGAATACTTATGTAAATAAGGTATTTCTGTTTTTAATTTTTTATAAAATTTCTAAAAACCTGTTTTCGCTTTGTCATTATGGGGTATTGTGTTTTTATTTATTTATTTATTCAATTTTAGAATAAGGCTGTAACGTAACAAAATGTGGAAAAAGTCAAGGGGCTCTGAATATGTTCCGAATGCACTGTATTTGTGTCAATGCATGCAGAAAATAAAACAGAGGACTGTGTTAGTGTAAGTAGATGATGAAAGAGAGAATAGATGAAAGAAGATTATGTTTTCAGGAACTTTTTGTGATCTCTTACAGGCTCATGTGACACACGAGAGAGTGGTGAAGAGAGAGGAGGGAGAGAAACTGGCCAAGGTGAGCTGTAATGAACAAAGAAAATACACAGAAACTCCCAATCACACACCCAGTATTGACCCTTTTGATGTCCAGGTTTCCATCTATTTTAGTCCGCACAGACACATGAATCCCCACTGAAACAGTCTGGGTGTGTCTTGATCTCTCTCATTAGGTATTCATAGGAGCACCTTCTGTTTTGGAGTCCCTGAAGTGTGCTCGCTAAATCAATTAGCAACATCAGTACGCTCTGATGAGTTCCCAGACTTAAAACACTGTACATGGTTTTAAGGGAGATGGACGTCCGATGCCCTTGTTATTGTCAGGCTGTGTAATAATAACACTGGTTTCCATGTGTTGGATGCCATTCCATTTGCTCTGTTCCAAACGTTATTATGAGCCGTTCTCCCCTCAGCAGCCTCCACTGGTGTGTGTGTGGGTGTGTCTGGTGTGTGTGTGGGTGTGTCTGGTGTGTGTGTGTGTCTGGTGTGTGTGTGGGTGTGTCTGGTGTGTGTGTGTGTGTGTGGGGGTGTGTGTGTGGGTGTGTCTGGTGTGTTTGTGGGTGTGTCTGGTGTGTGTGTGGGTGTGTCTGGTGTGTGTGTGTGGGTGTGTGGGTGTGTCTGGTGTGTGTGTGGGTGTGTCTGGTGTTTGTGTGGGTGTGTCTGGTGTGTGTGTGTATGTCTACCGGTATGTCTTCTGACTAGTGTTTCTGTGTCATTTTCCTCATGCATGTTGGTGCAAGTGCACGGTATGTATGAGTATGTCTATGTGTGATACATTTCAGTTTTAACAGTGGTGGGTGTGTATGTATGTTGTATGAGTAGATTCATTTAGCATTGTCTTCTGCCCCCTACTGTATGACAAAAGGATGACACAAGTTCATTGCATAGATAGACACAGTCTGTCAGCCTAACATTTTTGTGAAACTTATTCAGTAAAGACCATCAAACAAAGTAGACATCAAACATCAACTTATCAAATTACACCCACTATATTAAGGTTACCGGTCGAGTATTTCAAGTTAGAGTACCTCTGTGTCATCATCCACCTTCTCGGATGATTTCTCTTCCCGTTGATATTTTGTGTCTTCATCAGGGCCGAGGACACAATGTCACTTATGCCTGGAGCCAGCCCTGGTCCTCATCCAAGTCATCCCCCACTCAACTGCAGCTCCCTCCTGACCCACCTCTTCTTGCATCTGTGAATGTTTCTAAACTCCATTTGTAGCTTTCACTGTCTCCTCATTGTAATTCCTCGTTTGGATTCATCATTCATGATCCACTGGAGTCATTTTGTGCAATATTACTAAGAATGTAGGTGGTGTATACATTTAAATGAAATGTATAATCTGGGGCTTTATAGTTTGCATTACGTGTAAATGGTTGTCTTGTTTTTGCCGATTTGAAAATGGCGTTAAGTGATATAGAAAATCTAGAGATAGTAATGTAGCAGAAATAGAAACTGTGGGCTGCTTATGCAATTCAAATGTGTATTGAAGCACTATAATATCAATATGGACTGCCTTAACACTCTATGAAAGGGTTTGTTTGAATGTTGTTGTATGTGTTTCTGTTGTACAGGGTGTATAACATAATGTTATATTGATATTCTAGAGGCAAAACCTCTGTTGTTCAGTATACCTACTTTATTTCAGAAATGCTATGATTTATTAATATCTTTCTTGTCAGGACCGTGGTATTTTGAGGAGTTGCACTCCACAAATCTGACCTTTGTATCAATTTACAACACTTTTTAGTTCACTAGAAAAAATTTATATAAAATAGATTCATAATTCTGGATGTATAAATAGAAATGTATGTAATTGCCTAACGTAAATTATATCGAGTTTCATACTGGTTTTTGTTCATGTTTAACTGAAATACTATAATGGTTGATTGAAGAATATTGATGGAATATTAAATTATGATGTATGGATTTGACAGCAAATCATTAAATGTTTTGATTATAGACAAGAGTGTAAACCTACTGTACTTCTGTAGTCCACTCAGATACAATAAGTCATATATCTTTTATGTATCTTCAGTATTCACAATAAAGTTTAAAATGCACAGTAGTGAATGATATGTTCTTGATTTCCTCAGACTCTAGATCCGAGTCCAGTCAATGTATGAGTCCACAGCACCACCATATGGTCACGTCAGGTCAGTGCAAGTCAGTCTATGTTAGTTTTGTCTTTATTACATTTACACATTTTAGCAGACGCTCTTTTCCAGAGCGACTTACCGTTAGTGATTACATATTTTTTTTATACTGGCCCCCCGTGGGAATCGAACCCACAACCCTTGCGTTGCAAACGCCATGCTCTATCAACTGAGCTACATCCCTGCCGGCCATTCCCTCCCCTACCCTAGACGACGCTGGGCCAATTATGCGCCGCCCATGAGTCTCCCGGTCGCGGCCGGCTGCGACAGAGCCTGGATTCGAACCAGGATCTCTAGTGGCACAGTTAGCACTGCGATGCAGTGCCTTAGACCACTGCGCCACTCGGGAGTTCAAGCAAGAGCTAAAGATGCAAACTGAAATCATTGACAAGGGGCATACCATAAACTTGGAAAATGAAAAGAGAAAGTTGTATACTCACAGAGTAATAGTGTGTGCAACTTTCTTCAGACTTTTTCTTATCACTACAAAACATCGCAACACGCCGCCTGTGGCTGGTTGCTTTACTTTGAAAACAGTGTGGAATCCTTGTGGGGTTGTATTATTAGGCTACCTGGCTTACGACCCAATATAACAGTGTTGTACGTATGGGATGTAGCTATTGGTACTGTAAGGTAAAGTGTTACCCAACTATACAGTGCATTCGGAAGGTATTCAGACCCCTTGACTTTTTCCATATTTTGTTACGTAAGAGCCTTATTCTAAAATTGATTAAATTGTTTTCCCCCCTCATCAATCTAAACACAATACCCCATAATGACCAAGCAAAAACTGTTTTTTATAAATTTTAGCAGATGTATATTTAAAAAAAACGGAAATATGACATTTACATAAGTATTCAGACCCTTTACTCAGTACTTCGTTGAAACACCTTTGGCAGCGAATACAGCCTTGAGTCTTCTTGGGTATAATGCTACAAGCTTGGTACACCTGTATTTGGGGAGTTTCTCCCATTCTTCTCTGCAGATCCTCTCAAGCTCTGTTAGGTTGGATGGGGAGCGTCGCTGCACAGCTATTTTCAGGTCTCTCCAGAGATGTTAGATCGGGTTCAAGTCCGGGCTCTGGCTGGGCCATTCAAGGACATTCAGAGACTTGTCCCGAAGCCACTCCTGCATTGTCTTGGCTGTGTGCTTAGGGTCATTGTCCTGTTGGAAGTTGAACCTTCGTCCCAGTCTGAGGTCCTGAGCACTCTGGAGCATGTTTTCATCAAGGATCTCTCTGTACTTTGCTCCGTTCATCTTTCCCTCGATGCTGACTTGTCTCCCAGTCCCTGCCGCTGAAAACAATCCCCACAGCATGATGCTGCCACCACCATGTTTCACTGTAGGGATGTTGCCAGGTTTCCTCCAGACGTGACTGTTGGACATTCAGGCCAAAGAGTTCAATCTTGGTTTCATCAGACCAGAGAATCTTGTTTCTCATGGTCAGAGTCCTTTAGGTGCCTTTTGGCAAACTCCAAGCGGGCTGTCAAGTGCCTTTTAATGAGGAGTGGCTTCCGTCTGGCCACTCTACCAGAAAGGCCTGATTGGTGGAGTGCTGCAGATACGGTTGTCCTTCTGGAAGGTTCTCCCATCTCCACAGAGGAACTCTGGAGCTCTGTCAGAGTGACCATTGGGTACTTGGTCACCACCCTGACCAAGGCCCTTCTACCCTGATTGCTCAGTTTGGCCGGGCGGCCAGCTCTAGGAAGAGTCTTGGTGGTTCCAAACTTCTTCCATTTAAGAATTATGGAGGCCACTGTGTTCTTGGGGACCTTCAATGCTGCAGAAATGTTTTGGTACCCTTCCCCAGATCTGTGCCTGGACACAACCCTGTCTCGGAGCTCTACGGACAATTCCTTCAACATCATGGCTTGGTTTTTGCTCTGACATGCACTGTCAACTGTGGGACCTTATATAGACAGGTGTGTGCATTTCCAAATCATGTCCAATCAATTGAATTTACAACAGCTGGACTCCAATCAAGTTGTAGAAACATCTCAAGGATGATCAATGGAAACAGGATGCACCTGAGCTCATTTTCGAGTCTCATAGCAAAGGGTCTGAATACTTATGTAAATAAGGTATGTCTGTTTTTTATTTTTAATCAACTGCTTTGTCATTATGGGGTATTGTGTGTAGATTGATGAGGATTTAAAAAAAAAAAATACATTCTAGAATAAGACTAATGTAACAAAATGTGGAAAAAGGGAAGGGGTCTTTATACTTTCCGAATGCACTGTATATTCTGCTCTATGTATTTCTGTCAAATGAAATTCTGTTCACCTTTAAAAAAAACTAAACAGATTCACTGGAAAACCATAACTGCTGTTCATGCTTCTTTCTCTGTTATATATCAGCAGTCATATTTTCAGTCAGCAAAAATAAAGGTGCTTTATTAAGATAAGATTTAGGAGAAGTGAGAGTTGAGATTAATCTGAAATAAACTTACTGTTGCATCGCTTTGTGTTGTTACAGTCAAAGTCTAACCAGTTCTCCTTGTGTGTGTGTGTGTGTGTGTGTGTGTGTGTGTGTGTGTGTGTGTGTGTGTGTGTGTGTGTGTGACCAACTCCTCTATCATTGGGTCTTTTGGATTTACCACAAAATTACCAACCTAACTGTATACATCTGATATTTGTAGTCCTCTAGAAGGATGAGGCTCTGCCAGTTGACCTGAGATGCTGCACTCAACCAGTTTGTGGAATTTGGAGAAGTCATTGGGATGCGTGTCTTCTCTCATATGTGAAGTGTCATATTGTCGACATCAAAGCTGCTTACTGTAACGTTACCACCATAACAATATCTGGTAAAAAAATTGAGGCAACCTTCCTCTATAAGTCATCACGCATTTCTCACTCATCCAACCAGAAACCCAGATGATCCAAAGAGCCAAAACTCCAAACAGAGTGACACTGAGGAGATTCTTCCAGGTGCTTTCAGCGGGCTTTTAGAACATCAGAAAATGTAACTTTTTTGCTCAAATGATTTTTACTAAGTATCCATTCACTCCAATACATTCAATTATTTACATCATCTTAAAACATATAACATATGTTCCTGTTGGTTCTCTACAATATCTCTAGATGTACAGTGGGGGAAAAAAGTATTTAGTCAGCCAACAATTGTGCAAGTTTTCCCAATTAAAAAGATGAGAGCGGCCTGTAATTTTCATCATAGGTACACGTCAACTATGTCAGACAAATTGAGAAAAAAAAATCCAGAAAATCACATTGTATGATTTTTAATGAATTTATTTGCAAATTATGGTGGAAAATAAGTATTTGGTCACCTACAAACAAGCAAGATTTCTGGCTCTCACAGACCTGTAACTTCTTCTTTAAGAGGCTCCTCTGTCCTCCACTCGTTACCTGTATTAATGGCACCTGTTTGAACTTGTTATCAGTATAAAAGACACCTGTCCACAACCTCAAACAGTCACACTCCAAACTCCACTATGGCCAAGACCAAAGAGCTGTCAAAGGACACCAGAAACAAAATTGTAGACCTGCACCAGGCTGGGAAGACTGAATCTGCAATAGGTAAGCAGCTTGGTTTGAAGAAATCAACTGTGGGAGCAATTATTAGGAAATGGAAGACATACAAGACCACTGATAATCTCCCTCGATCTGGGGCTCCACGCAAGATCTCACCCCGTGGGGTCAAAATGATCACAAGAACGGTGAGCAAAAATCCCAGAACCACACGGGGGGACCTAGTGAATGACCTGCAGAGAGCTGGGACCAAAGTAACAAAGCCTACCATCAGTAACACACTACGCTGCCAGGGACTCAAATCCTGCAGTGCCAGACGTGTCCCCCTGCTTAAGCCAGTACATGTCCAGACCCGTCTGAAGTTTGTTAGAGTGCATTTGGATGATCCAGAAGAGGATTGGGAGAATGTCATTTGGTCAGATGAAACCATAATAGAACCTTTTGGTAAAAACTCAACTCGTCTTGTTTGGAGGACAAAGAATGCTGAGTTGCATCCAAAGAACACCATACCTACTGTGAAGCATGGGGGTGGAAACATCATGCTTTGGGGCTGTTTTTCTGCAAAGGGACCAAGACGACTGATCCGTGTAAAGGAAAGAATGAATGGGGCCATGTATTGTGAGATTTTGAGTGAAAACCTCCTTCCATCAGCAAGGGCATTGAAGATGAAACGTGGCTGGGTCTTTCAGCATGACAATGATCCCAAACACACCGCCCGGGCAATGAAGAAGTGGCTTCGTAAGAAGCATTTCAAGGTCCTGGAGTGGCCAAGCCAGTCTCCAGATCTCAACCCCATAGAAAATCTTTGGAGGGAGTTGAAAGTCCGTGTTGCCCAGCGACAGCACCAAAACATCACTGCTCTAGAGGAGATCTGCATGGAGGAATGGGCCAAAATACCTGCAACAGTGTGTGAAAACCTTGTGAAGACTTACAGAAAACGCTTGACCTGTGTCATTGCCAACAAAGGGTATATAACAAAGTATTGAGAAATGTTTGTTATTGACCAAATACTTATTTTCCACCATAATTTGCAAATAAATTCATAAAAAATCATACAATGTGATTTTCTGGATTTCTTTTTCTCATTTTGTCTGTCATAGTTGACGTGTACCTATGATGAAAATTACAGGCCTCTCTCATCTTTTTAAGTGGGAGAACTTGCACAATTGTTGGCTGACTAAATACTTTTTTCCCCCACTGTAGTTGATGGGATTAAACAATTTACCACTCTTTTGATAATGCAGGGCCAAAATTACTTGACAGAGGTTTTATGTAGTGTAGTAATAACACATCTTCACTGACATTCCTGGGCTATCTCATGAATTGATGTGATGTGTTTAGGTAAGCGGACACCTGGGGCGATTGATTTGTGTGTTGCTCTTCGTGCCCGCTCCCATTCCCTATAATTCTGTATCTTTTTGTGACTAATTTGTAAACAGGTAGACCCTGATTGGCCGATGAGTGGCAACAATGATTAGAAGCACCTGCTGCTCATCTGTTGTTCTTTACAAATGCTGTTTTGAATGAAAGACAATTATACCTACACACTGAAGAAGGCTGTAAAGCCGAAATGTCTATGTACACTATCCCTGATGCAGTAAAAAAAATAAGCATTATGCTACATATTTTTGAGTGCGAACCCATATGGTAGAAAATGACGAGATTAGGTTTTAATACTGTTTATGCATCGAATAAGGTTTGATAAATACTTTCTCACTTTGTGTCTATGTGAACTGAGTTGCCTCTGGAGCTTGGGCTGGCAATTGATTTATGATGGCTAGGTGGTAAAACCTAAAGCCTACATTCCATAGATTGAATTGGTGTTTGTGTACTATGAGGTACCAGGGAGGAGATGGCTCTGGTATGGATAGCTGATAAGAATAACCTTGTCTTAGGGGCCAAACCCTGGTTTCTATACAATTAGAATAGTCTTCACAGCAAATGTGAATCTGGCTGGGCAATACTCCTTTCTCACATACCAAACCTCACTTTTTGACCCATTCCAGCATATCTGTTTTTTGTCACGTACTCAGGAGGATGTTCTTGGTCTATTAAGGTTGTAAACCCTACTTTGCTCGTTGGGCTCTCAACGATCACCTACGGGTGGTCATTGACCAGCTCCATTATTGGAACAATTAATCGATATTAAAGTATGATTGTTTGAAGAAACGACTGTGACTCTCCTACTTGGTTAGAATTTCCACGACACCCATTACACCTCTTCGTTTGTCTGAATTCGCAGATTTTACGCACCAGCCAAGCTTCTGGGAGAGCGCGATGGTTCTCTTTTGATTAGTCATGTGGTCTGAGATTGCCACTCTGAGTAGCCCAAACTATCTAATGCAACTAGATATGCGATCCCAAGTTTCTATGGTCTTGAAGATATTGTCTTGACTTTCCCTCATCTAAAGACCACCGGTAAAGGTGGGTTTGCAGGTTTTAAAAACATTTCATTTCTTAGTATGCCTCTAAATTATTATAGATGAGATGCAATCAGGGTTGCCAGGTCTGGGCAAAATTTGTATCGCAATGACTACTCAAAACCCGCCCACAAGGCCTTAAAACTATCCCTTTTTTTTCAGCAGCAAGAGAGGAGTTGCCACATTTAGCCAATAAACAATTTTTCAATAATGTTATCAAGCAAATTAAGAAGGAATATCAACATAACTTTTTACGACGTAAGAAGCTAAATTCGGTTTTCCATCAAAATAATAATTATTGTGAGCTAACGTGACTGATAAACGAATTTGAATATGTCGCAAGAGAAAACATAATTTGCTTTTATTAAACTCGCCAGATCATTTTACATTAATGGATGTTAACTCGTTTGACTGCTATGTTGTGTGTATGTACTGACATGTATGTGTAAGTGATAGATGCACACACACACACTACATGTTCATGTTTTGAAATGTAAATTGTAAAGTATTTTATCTGTAATGTCTTTTTTGTTATGTATCGGACCCTAGTAAGGCTAGCTGTCGCCATTGGCGTCGGCTAATGGGGATCCTAATAAATCAAAAAATTGAATTGTCAATAAATACCTTAAGTGCATGTGCATAACTATAGATAAATCCAACAGTAAAGTTTCAGGGATGAAAGTTGTACATAGGATCTCTAAATCTCTGAGCAAGAAACACTTGGACGAACTTCAAAAAACAAATGTTAGGCTATTTTCTGGCAATTGTGCTGTTATTATGTGCCCGATGTTAAGACTACAAACCAATATAAATGGCCTATTTTCAAGATTGACTTGTCATTTCAATAGGCATAGGCTAGGCCTACTGACTAAAATCTGGGTTTATGATTGTAATTCAAATTTGCCATGGTTTGGTTAGCTAGATGTAGGTAGCCTATAGCCCCTGATAGCCTACAGTAGCCTAAGCAATATGTCAAATGAACGATTTAGCAGCTTGCTTAGTTGAAATTGACAGACTAATGTATATAACATGAATAGCAAGGTAAGAAGTGCTTCTGTTTGCCCAATAGCCTGCTGGAACCCGCTACTGAGGATGGGGTCGTAATTTCAATCATTTAATAATATTTTAATAATATGGATATCAACTAAATAGGTATTTAAAAAAAAAACCTGTAGCCTAATCTGACTGACAGTTACCTTCAATCTAATGCATTCTAACAACAGCTGATCTGCAATTGTGATAGAACTGTGACCATGATCACAATTGATAACTTCCAATTTCATTAACTATACATGGCCATTAATAATTGCATAATAACACAAGGCTACAACAACAACAAACTGAAGTTATAAGCTATTTATTACATCCTTTGCCAGCTCCAGGAAGGATACACAAGTGGCACAAATTGATTTGCAATGACTCCAGTGATATCGTCATTTTTGTTGTATCAAATGGTAGGCTACAGTAGCTTACATAGGCATATAAATTGATAGGCTACTTAATGGCCAACATATGTATCATCCTCCACATTTAATATCAGTTTCATTGGGGACTTTTCCCCATAACAGAAGCACGTGAGGGAGTTCCATAACTTCCATTTAAAATGTCCATACATTTACATTTACATTTACGTCATTTAGCAGACGCTCTTATCCAGAGCGACTTACAAATTGGTGCATTCACCCTATAGCCAGTGGGATAACCACTTTACAATTTTTTTTATTTTTTTATTTTTTTTTAAATATTTATTTAATGTTCAAATTTTTTTTTTGTTCATATTTATGTTATTTATTTATTTATTTTTTTTGGGGGGGGGGGTGGGTAGAAGGATTACTTTATCCTATCCCAGGTATTCCTTAAAGAGGTGGGGTTTCAAATGTCTCCGGAAGGTGGTGAGTGACTCCGCTGTCCTGGCGTCGTGAGGGAGCTTGTTCTACCATTTGGGTACCAGAGCAGCGAACAGTTTTGACTGGGCTGAGCGGGAACTATGCTTCCGCAGAGGAAGGGGAGCCAGCAGGCCAGATGTGGATGAACGCAATGCCCTCGTTTGGGTGTAGGGACTGATCAGAGCCTGAAGGTACGGAGGTGCCGTTCCCCTCACTGCTCCATAGTCAAGCACCATGGTCTTGTAACGGATGCGAGCTTCAACTGGAAGCCAGTGGAGTGTGCGGAGGTGGGGGGTGATGTGAGAGAACTTGGGAAGGTTGAACACCAGACGGGCTGCGGCATTCTACGGGCTGCGTCCACTAGCGCAGCGCTCGAACTGAGCATGCGTAAAACATTTAGCTTGATATGGTTTTCCATAAGCAAAGTTTAAATTAGAATGAAGTTTAAACCACCTCCGAGTGAATGTATCTAATGGGCTCTAGAGGGTTTTCCTGTGTTTTGCCTTAATTCTTGATGTGTTAAAATGTTTTATCAGTTCTAGCATGCTAATTTGTTTTATTGAAAAGGGGTTGGAAATACAGGGCATTCGGAAAGTATTCAGACCACTTCCCCTTTTCAACATTTTGTTACGTTACAGCCTCATTCTAAAATGGATGAATTAAAAATATTAATTTCCTCATCAATCTACACAAATTACCCCATAATGACAAAGTGAAAACAGGTTTGTAGAACTTTTTGCATATTTATTAAAACAAAAAAACAGAAATACCTTATTTACATAAGTATTCAGACCCTTTTAATATGAGACTCGAAATTGAGCTCAGGTACATCCTGTTTCCATTGATCATCCTTGAGATGTTTCTACAACTTGATTGGAGTCCACCTGTAGTAAATTCAATTGATTGGACATGATTTGGAAAGGCACACACCTGCCTATTTAAGGTCCCACAGTTGACAGTGCATGTCAGAGCAAAAACCAAGTCGAAGGAATTGTCCATAGAGCACAGAGACAGGATTATTTTGAGGCACAGATCTGGGGAAGGGTACACAAAACATTTCTGTAGTATTGAAGTTCCCCAAGAAGCCACAGTGGCCTCCATCATTCTTAAATGGAAGAAGTTTGGAACCACCAACTCTTCCTAGAGCTGGCTGCCCGGCCAAACTGAGCAATTGGGGGAGCAGGGCCTTGGTCAGGGAGGTGACCATGGCCACTCTGACAGAGCTCCAGAGTTCCTCTGTGGAGATCGGAGAACCTTCCAGAAGGACAGCCATCTCTGCAGCACTCCACAAATCAGGCCTTTATGGTAGAGTGGCCAGACGGAAGCCACTCCTCAGTAAGAGGCACATGAAAGCCCGCTTGGAGTTTGCCAAAAGGCACCTAAAGGACTCTCAGACAATGAGAAACCAGATTCTCTTGTCTGATGAAACCAATATTGGACACTTTGGCCTGAATGCCATGCGTCACGTTTGGAGGAAACCTGCCACCATCCCTACGGTGACGCATGGTGGTCGCAGCATCATGCTGTGGGGATGTTTTTCAGCGGCAGGGACTGGGAGACTTGTCAGGATCGAGGGAATGCCAAAAGGCACCTAAAGGACTCTCAGACAATGAGAAACCAGATTCTCTTGTCTGATGAAACCAATATTGGACACTTTGGCCTGAATGCCATGCGTCACGTTTGGAGGAAACCTGCCACCATCCCTACGGTGACGCATGGTGGTCGCAGCATCATGCTGTGGGGATGTTTTTCAGCGGCAGGGACTGGGAGACTTGTCAGGATCGAGGGAATGATTAACGGAACAAAGTACAGAGAGATCCTTGATGAAAACCTGCTCCAGACCACTCAGGACCTCAGACTGGGGCGAAGGTTCACCTTCCAACAGGACAATGACCCTAAGCACACAGCCAAAACAACGCAGGAGTAGCTTCGGGACAAGTCTCTGAATGTCCTTGAGTGGCCCAGCCAGAGCCCGGACTTGAACCCAATCGAACATCTCTTTAGAGACCTGAACATAGCTGTGCAGCGACGCTCCCCATCTAACCTGACAGAGCTTGAGAGGATCTGCAGAGAAGAATGAGAGAAACTCCCCAAATACAGGTGTGCCAAGCTTGTAGAGTCATACCCAAGAAGACTTTAGGCTGCCAAAGATGCTTCAACAAAGTACTGAGTAAAGGGTCTGAATACTTATGTAAATGTCATATTTCAGTTTTTTATTTCTAATACATTTGCAAACATTTCTAAAAACCTGTTTTTTTTCTTTGTCATTATGGGGTATTGTGTGTATATTGATGAGGAAAAAGACAATGTAATACATTTTAGAATAAGGGTGTAACGTAACAAAGTGGAAAAAGTTAAGAGGTCTGAATATTCTCCAAGATTTATTAAAACATTGTTCTCTTTTGTTCATTTTTTTGTTGTCAAAATCAATTATACATTACAACTCTATTGTAGTATTACATCTTCACATTCCATATTCCAGTATCAAAAACAAAAGGTCTCAGGTTAAAAAAACTATCACCATACATCTACACGTTCACATTATATATAACTCACTGTACTATCAGTGTCAATTTCGAAAAAGCTATAAATTACTAGAGGCCTATGCTAAACAATGCTACAACCATTACATTATAAACCATTAACATGTAAGCTAACATGAACTGAAACCAACTATCCTAGTACTAGCTAGCGCTTAGCCAAGATAAAATTGGTTAGGATAAAGCTAGCAAACATTTACATTTACATTTACATTTACATCATTTAGCAGACGCTCTTATCCAGAGCGACTTACAAATTGGTGCATTCACCTTGTAGCCAGTGGGATAACCACTTTACAATATGTTTTTTTTTCTTTCTTTGGGGTGGGGTAAGGGGGGGTAGAAGGATTACTTTATCCTATCCTAGGTATTCCTTAAAGAGGTGGGGTTTCAAGTGTCTCCGGAAGGTGGTGAGTGACTCCGCTGTCCTGGCGTCGTGAGGGAGCTTGTTCCACCATTGGGGTGCCAGAGCAGCGAACAGTTTTGACTGGGCTGAGCGGGAACTATGCTTCCGCAGAGGTAGGGGGGCCAGCACGCCAGAGGTGGATGAACGCAATGCCCTCGTTTGGGTGTAGGGACTGATCAGAGCCTGAAGGTACGGAGGTGCCGTTCCCCTCACAGCTCCGTAGGCAAGCACCATGGTCTTGTAGCAGATGTGAGCTTCAACTGGAAGCCAGTGGAGTGTGCGGAGGAGCGGGGTGACGTGAGAGAACTTGGGAAGGTTGAACACCAGACGGGCTGCGGCATTCTGGATGAGTTGTAGGGGTTTAATGGCACAGGCAGGGAGCCCAGCCAACAGCGAGTTGCAGTAATCCAGACGGGAGATGACAAGTCCCTGGACTAGGACCTGTGCCGCTTCCTGTGTAAGGCAGGGTCGTACTCTCCGAATGTTGTAGAGCATGAACCTACAGGATCGGGTCACCGCCTTGATGTTAGCGGAGAACCACAGGGTGTTGTCGTACAACACCCTGTCGTTTAAACACTATTTTCGTACAAATATTAACACTTTAACACATTTTATCCTGACATCACATATGTACATATATTACCTGAACTAAACTGAGCCTTTGTTCATAGAAAATAAAACAAATAGTATCTAAAACATTGTTGAAAAAAAGTACAAAAATGTTTGGACGCCATCTTAATCCCTTCTCTTACATGTAAACCAGAAGCAACCTACTTACAATGGGGAAAATACCAACAAGTTCTTCACTCGGTTAAAACTCCCTTCACTTGCCTTCAAACATCACCAAACTCATGGACTATATAGTTAACCATGTTATCTCAATATATTGAGAGTCATATTTCACTTTTGAACATTACATAACTAAATTAACAGGGTGAAATGATGAGACGGAGAAACGTTAGTAGTGTTCAGTAGTAGGCATTCTCCACGATTGAAGAAAAAACCTCCAAGATCTCACGATCCCACTAACGCTCCCCATTGACGTAACAGTTCGCCCTAGCGGCAGTAATCATATACATTACTTTCAATGCAAATACCTGGGAGGCCTAAAGAACAATACAAGGTATGGCTCCATAAAATAACAAACAAATTAAAATGTAAAAAATATGACCGTACAGGCCTCCCGAGTGGCACTGCATCGCAGTGCTGATGCGCCACTACAGCCTCGGGTTCGATCCCAGGCTGTGTCACAGCCGGCCGTGACCGGAAGCCCCTTGGGGCGGCACACATTGGCCCAGCATCGTCTGGGTTAGGTGGGGGTTTGGCCGGGGGATTGCCTTGGTTCATCGTGCTTTAGCGACTCATTGTGGCGGGCCGTGTCAATTGGATGGTGTTTCCTCCGACACATTGGTGCATGGAGCGGTGTGTCAAGAAGCAGTGGGGCTTGGCAGGTCATATTTTGGAGGATGCATGGCTCTCGACCTTCACCTCTCAAGATCGTAACTACCAATTGGATATCACAACAACAACAAAATATAACCATATATATTTGTATGCGTCACACATACATTTATTTATCTGTGCTTTATCCATGTCTTGAGAAATCTCCAAGTTTTGTCTATTAATTAATTTTCCTTAAACAATACAAGATTCACATCCCTTTGCAAAACTCAACATAGTCTTATCTTGTGGTTAGAAGCCCTATAATTACAGGCAAATATTATTTTTAGCATTCATCGTGGAGAGTTCTGTTGCATTAAAAACCTGGAAGAACTGTTATTAAGTGATGGTCGTATATCCACAATCGAAAACTTTGCCTTTCTGGGATTGCAGAAGTTGAAGGTTTTAAACCTACTCCATAACCAGATATCAGAAATCAAATAATTACATTTTTTTGATCTGCACTGCTTGGAGCACCTCCCTCTAGAGGCAAATCCACTGGTGCACATTGAGGCATCATCTTTTGCTCACCTTAGTTCAATAAAGAATCTGTCTCTGGGAGACCGGAACTTCCCTCCAAAATCAAAAATGTTGTATACTACATGATTAAAGGTTTGTGGACACCTGCTCGTCGAACATCTCATTCCAAAATCATTAATATAGAGTTGGTCCCCCCTTTGCTGCTATAACAGCCTCCACTCTTCTGGGAAGGCTTTCCACTAGATATTGGAACATTGCTGCGTGGACTTGCTTCCATTCAGCCACAAGACCATTTGTGAGATCAGGCACAGATGTTGGGCGATTAGGCCTGGCTCGCAGTCGGCGTTCCAATTCATCCCAAAGGTATTCGATAGGGTTGAGGTCAGGCCTCTGTGCAGGCCAGTCAAGTTCTTCCACACCGATCTCGACAAACCATTTCTATATGGACCTCGCTTTGTGCACAGGGGCATTGTCATGCTGAAACAGGAAAGGGCCTTCTCCAAACTATTGCCACAAAGTTGTAAGCACAGAATCGTCTAGAATGTCATTGTTTGCTATAAAGTTAAGATTTCCCATCACTGGTACTAAGGGGCCTAGCCCGAACCATGAAAAACATCCCCAGACCATTATTCCTCCTCCACCAAACTTTACAGTTGGTCCTATGGATTGGGGCAGGTAGCGTTCTCCTGGCATCCGCCAAACCCAGATTTGTCTGTTGGACTGCCAGATGGTGAAGCGTGATTCATCACTCCAGAGAACGTGTTTCCACTGCTCCAGAGTCCAATGGCGGCGAGCTTTACTCCACTCCAGACAACGCTTGGCATTGCGCATGGTGATCTTAGGCTTGCTTGGCCATGGAAGCCCATTTCATGAAGCTCCCGAAGAACAGTTCTTGTGCTGATGTTGCTTCCAAAGGCAGTTTGGAACTCAGTAGTGAGTGTTGCAACCAAGGACAGACGATTTTTACACGTTACGCGCTTCAGCACTCGGCGGTCCCGTTCTGTGAGCTTGTGTGGCCTACCATTTCGCGGTTGAGCCATTGTTAATCCTAGATGTTTTTACTTCACAATAACAGCACTTACAATTGACCGGGTCTGCTCTAGTAGGGCAGAAATTAGACGAACTGACTTATTGGAAAGGTGGCATCCGATGATGGTGCCACGTTGAAAGTCACTGAGCTCTTCAGTAAGGCCATTCTACTGCTGATGTTTGTCTATGGAGATTGCATGGCGGTGTACTCAATTTTATACCCCTGTCAGCAACGGGTGTGGCTGAAATAGCGGAATACACTAATTTAAAGGGGTGTCCACATACTTATATGTCGTGTATTTGGCAGCATACCTCGATGTCTGAAATACCTCTGCATCAGCTCTCATTACTGGGGGCGATAGTACACCGAACCCAGGCTTGGGCCTGCATCTCTACAGCGAGACGGTGTCTTTTCAGGACTGTGACAGGCCTTTGTGAGGCTGTCATTGAGCTCACTGCGAGGACAGAGTGGATCCTGTGCGGGTCCATCTTTGCTGGGAGCTACTTCAAGTTACTTCAACGCTTCAAGCTAGAGTCAAAGCCCTCAGCTTCATTTGTGGATCTAACCAGTCTGAATACACGTCTGCACCTGAGGGATTTGCAACTTATAGGAGCAGTCCTCAATCGGCAAACTGGTCTTGCCATCATCTTTCACAACTCGACTAGATTGGAGACCCTGGTACTCTATGGCTGCAGAATCGGCTACCTGGAAAATGACCTTTGCGAAGACTTACAGTCATTGAGAGACTTACATTTGGATATTTAGAGTGAGCTTATGATAATGGAAAAATTCACTGGGCCCCTAAAGAGCCTAAGGCATCTGTTTATACAAGATCTACCTTTACAATGCAGTTGCGGCAATGCTTGATTTCATAGGTGGGCGAAACGGAATCATGTTTTGGGACTCTACCTTCGAGGGAATAAGTTGCAAAGATAAGCATGGCACTCAGAACTTGCTCAAATCCATTGTTCAATGGACATAGGGTTCATTTTGTTTGTTTACAACTCCCTGGGCCTCTTGCTCTTTACGCTAGTGGTGCTACTATATCACCTGGCTGGATAGTATCTGATTGATCTGTTCTACATCACTCGTGGCTGGCTGGAGGAGGTTGTGCTCCTGAACAACAAGGGAAGCTACCGTTACAACACCTTTGTGTCCTACAGTGGGAAAGATGAGCGCTGGGTGGTGGAGGAGCTTCTGCCTAACCTGTAACAATGAGGTACACCTTTCCTGCTCATGCACAGCAGAGACTTCCAGCTGGGGAAGGACATTGTGGACAACATCACAGACAGTCACCACAGCAGCCGCCGGACCGTCTGCTTGGTCAGCCACCACTACCTCCACAGCAACTGGTGCTCTTTGGAGATGAAGCTTATTGATTTATTTTATTTAACCCGGTAAGTTGACTGAGAACAAATTCTCATTTACAGCAACAGCCTGGGGAATAGTTACAGGGGAGAGGAAGGGGATGAATGAGCCAATTGGAAGCTGGGAGGTGGCCATGATGGTATGTGGGCCAAATTGGGAATTTAGGCAGGACACCAAGGTTAACACCCCTACTCTTACGATAAGTGCCATGGGATCTTCAGTGACCACAG
>NW_028164582.1:0-27500 GCF_964263955.1 Coregonus lavaretus
TTCAAGGGCTTTATTGGCATGGGAAACGTGTGTTAGCATTGCCAAAGCAAGTGAAGTAGATAGTAAACAAAAGTGAAATAAACAATAAATATTAACAGGAAACATTATACTCAGAAGTTCCAAAAGAATAAAGACATTTCAAATGTCATATTATGTCTATATACAGTGTTGTAACAATGTGCAAATAGTTAAAGTACAAATGGGAAAATAAGTAAACATAAATATGGGTTGTGTGAGAGTGTGATTTGAAGGAGTCAGGCGCAGGAGGGTAAATCACAGAATACAGAGTTTATTCCGTAGTACACGGTTACGCTGGATAGCGTCAACAGTCCAGTGCGCAAAACAGGCGCACTGGAACAAATATAGGCACACGGGGAAAATACACCCCGGCAATACAAAATACACTGAGCTCAACCAAGCTACTCTCTCCTCACATTAAACAATCACCCACAAGGACAAGGGGGGCAGAGGGAACACTTATATATGTACTAATGAGGGGATATGAACCAGGTGTGTGTAAATAGACAAGACAAAACAAATGGAATGATGAGATGAGGAGCGGCAGTGGTTAGAAGGCCGGTGACGACGAACGCCGAAGCCTGCCCGAACAAGGAGAGGTGGCAGCTTCGGAGGAAGTCGTGACAGGTTGTATTTACAATGGTGTTTGTTCTTCACTGGTTGCCATTTTCTTGTGGCAACAGGTCACAAGTCTTCCTGCTGTGATGGCACACTGTGGTATTTCACCCAGCAGATAAGGGAGTCTATCAAAATTGGGTTTGTTTTCGAATTCTTTGTGGATCTCTGTAATCTGCGGGAAATATGTGTCTCTAATATGGTCATACATTTGGCAGGAGGTTAGGAAGTGCAGCTCAGTTTCCACCTCATTTTGTGGGCAGTGTGCACATAGCCTGTCTTCTCTTGAGAGCCAGGTCTGCCTACGGTGACTTTCTCAATAGCAAGGCTATGCTCACTGAGTCTGTACATAGTCAAAGCTTTCCTTAAGTTTGGGTCAGTCACGGTGGTCAGGTATTCTGCCACTGTGTACTCTCTGTTTAGGGCCAAATAGCATTCTAGTTTGCTCTGTTTTTTTTGTTAAATCTTTCCAATGTGTCAAGTAATTCTCTTTTTGTTTTCTCATGATTTGGTTGTGTCTAATTGTGTTGTTGTTGTCCTGGGGCTCTGTGGGTCTGTTTGTGTTTGTGAACAGAGCCCCAGGACAAGCTTACTTAGGGGACTCTTCTCCAGGTTCATCTCTCTGTAGGTGATGGCTTTGTTATGGAAGGTTTGGGAATCGCTTCCTTTTAGGTGGTTGTAGAATTTAATGGCTCTTTTCTGGATTTTGATAATTAGCGGGTATCGGCCTAATTCTGCTCTGCATGCATTATTTGGTGTTTTTCGTTGTACACTGAGGATATTTTTGCAGAATTCTACGTGCAGAGTCTCAATTTGGTGTTTGTCCCATTTGTGAATTATTGGTTGGTGAGCGGACCCCAGACCTCTCTCTCCCTCTCTCCCTCTCCCTCTCTCCCCCTCTCCCTCTCTCTCTCTCTCTCTCTCTCTCTCTCCCTCTCTCCCTATCTCCCTCTCTCTCTCCCTCTCTCCCTCTCTCCCTCTCCCTCTCTCTCTCTCTCTCTCTCTCTCTCTCTCTCTCTCTCCCTCTCTCCCTCTCTCTCTCTCTCCCTCTCTCCCTCTCTCCCTCTCTCCCTCTCCCTCTCCCTCTCTCTCTCTCTCCCTCTCTCCCTCTCTCCCTCTCTCCCTCGCTCCCTCTCTCCCTCTCTCTCTCTCTCTCTCCCTCTCTCCCTCTCTCCCTCTCTCCCTCTCTCTCTCTCTCTCTCCCTCTCTCCCTCTCCCTCCTCTCCCTCTCTCCCTCTCTCCCCTCTCTCTCTCCTCTCTCCCTCTCTCTCTCTCCCTCTCTCTCTCCCTATCAGATCAAAATAATATTTTCTTTGAAATCTCAGAGGGTCTCCTGTCAAAACAATGAGTCTGAGGTCGGAGGAAGAGCTTGACCTTTTGAAGAGACGTTTGTAAAACATGACCAGGAGAACATAACCGATAAGCTTTGCACCCTATTCCCTGCTTACTGCACAATGTTTGACAGGGTTCACAGGGCTCTGATAAAAAGTAGTGCACTATGTAGGGAACAGGGTGTCATAGGGCTCTGGTCTAAAGTAGTGCACTATGTAGGGAACAGGGTGCTGTTTGGGACGGAGACACTGGATCTCATCATCTCTATGCGTCTGTAGGAACAATATGGTATAGATACACTATGGTATAGATACACTATGATATAGATACATTATACATTATGGTATAGACACACTATGGTATAGATACACTATGGTATAGATACACTATGGTATAGATACACTATGGTATAGATACATTATGGTATAGATACACAATGGTATAGATACACTATAGTATAGATACACTATGGCATAGATACACTATGATATAGATACATTATACACTATGGTATAGATACACTATGACATAGATACACTACGGTATAGATACGCTATTGTATAAATACACTATATACTATTGTATAGACACACTATGATATAGACACACAATGGTATAGATACACTATGGTAAAGATAAACTATGATATAGATTCACTATACAAGATACACTATGGTATAGATACACTATGGTATAGATACACTATACACTATGGTATAGATACACTATGGTATAGATACACTATGACATAGATACACTACGGTATAGATACACTATGATATAGATTCACTATACACTATGGTATTGATGTACTATGGTATAGATACACAATTCACTATGGTGTAGATACACTTTACACTATGGTGTAGATACACTATGGCATAGATACACTGTGGTTCAGATATACTATGGTATAGATACACTATGGTATAGATACACTGTGGTTCAGATATACTATGGTATAGATACACTATGGTATAGATACACTGTGGTTCAGATATACTATGGTATAGATACACTATGGTATAGATACACTGTGGTTCAGATATACTATGGTATAGATACACTATGGTATAGATACACTGTGGTTCAGATATACCATGGTATTGACACAATATGGTATAGATACACTATGGTAAAGATACACTATGATACACTGTGATGCAAAAATTCTAGCAAAATGTATAGCGCATAGAGTTAAAAAGGTATTGTCGGAAATTATTCATTCAAATCAAACAGGTTTTTTACATGGGCGAAACATTGGAGATAATATAAGGCAAGTACTGGAAACAATAGAACACTATGAAAAATCTGGGAAACCAGGCCTGCTATTCATTGCAGACTTCGAAAAGGCATTTGATAAAGTACGACTGGGGTTTATATATAAATGCCTGGAGCATTTCAATTTTGGACAATCTCTTATAAATTGGGTTAAAATCATGTATAGTAACCCTAAGTGTAAAATAGTAAATAATGGCTATTTCTCAAGAAGTTTTAAACTGTCAAGAGGAGTGAAACAAGGTTGTCCACTATCGGCATATCTATTTATTATGGCCATCGAGATGTTAGCTATTAAAATCAGATCCAACAATAATATCAAGGGATTAGAAATCCAGGGCTTAAAAACAAAGGTGTCATTGTACACTGATGATTCATGTTTTCTTTTAAATCCACAACTTGAATCCCTCCACAGCCTCATAGAGGATCTAGATACATTTTCTAACCTCTCTGGATTACAACCAAATTATGATAAATGTACTATATTATGTATTGGATAACTAAACAATTTTTACATTACCATGTAGTTTACCAATGAAATGGTCTGATGGTGAGGTGGATATACTCGGAATACATATCCCAAATGAAATAAATGATCTCACTCCAATACATTTTAATAGAAAGTTAGCAAAAATAGATAAGATCTTGCTACCATGGAAAGGTAAATACCTGTCAATTTGTGGAAAAATCACCCTGATTAACTCTTAAGTATTATCCCAGTTTACCTACAGTGGGGGAAAAAAGTATTTAGTCAGCCACCAATTGTGCAAGTTCTCCCACTTAAAAAGATGAGAGAGGCCTGTAATTTTCATCATAGGTACATGTCAACTATGACAGACAAATTGAGAAAAAAATATCCAGAAAATCACATTGTAGGATTTTTAATGAATTTATTTGCAAATTATGGTGGAAAATAAGTATTTGGTTACCTACAAACAAGCAAGATTTCTGGCTCTCACAGACCTGTAACTTCTTCTTTAAGAGGCTCCTCTGTCCTCCACTCGTTACCTGTATTAATGGCACCTGTTTGAACTTGTTATCAGTATAAAAGACACCTGTCCACAACCTCAAACAGTCACACTCCAAACTCCACTATGGCCAAGACCAAAGAGCTGTCAAAGGACACCAGAAACAAAATTGTAGACCTGCACCAGGCTGGGAAGACTGAATCTGCAATTGGTAAGCAGCTTGGTTTGAAGAAATCAACTGTGGGAGCAATTATTAGGAAATGGAAGACATACAAGACCACTGATAATCTCCCTCATCTGGGGCTCCACGCAAGATCTCACCCCGTGGGGTCAAAATGATCACAAGAACGGTGAGCAAAAATCCCAGAACCACACGGGGGGACCTAGTGAGTGACCTGCAGAGAGCTGGGACCAAAGTAACAAAGCCTACCATCAGTAACACACTACGCCGCCAGGGACTCAAATCCTGCAGTGCCAGACGTGTCCCCCTGCTTAAGCCAGTACATGTCCAGGCCCGTCTGAAGTTTGCTAGAGTGCATTTGGATGATCCAGAAGAGGATTGGGAGAATGTCATATGGTCAGATGAAACCAAAATAGAACTTTTTGGTAAAAACTCAACTCGTCGTGTTTGGAGGACAAAGAATGCTGAGTTGCATCCAAAGAACACCATACCTACTGTGAAGCATGGGGGTGGAAACATCATGCTTTGGGGCTGTTTTTCTGCAAAGGGACCAGGACGACTGATCTGTGTAAAGGAAAGAATGAATGGGGCCATGTATCGTGAGATTTTGAGTGAAAACCTCCTTCCATCAGCAAGAGCATTGAAGATGAAACGTGGCTGGGTCTTTCAACATGACAATGATCCCAAACACACCGCCCGGGCAATGAAGGAGTGGCTTCGTAAGAAGCATTTCAAGGTCCTGGAGTGGCCTAGCCAGTCTCCAGATCTCAACCCCATAGAAAATCTTTGGAGGGAGTTGAAAGTCTGTGTTGCCCAGCGACAGCCCCAAAACATCACCTGCTCTAGAGGAGATCTGCATGGAGGAATGGGCCAAAATACCAGCAACAGTGTGTGAAAACCTTGTGAAGACTTTTGAAAACGTTTGATCTGTGTCATTGCCAACAAAGGGTATATAACAAAGTATTGAGAAACTTTTTTTATTGACCAAATACTTATTTTCCACCATAATTTGCAAATAAATTCATTAAAAATCCTACAATGTGATTTTCTAGATTTTTTTTCCTCATTTTGTCTGTCATAGTTGACGTGTACCTATGATGAAAATTACAGGCCTCTCATATTTTTAAGTGGGAGAACTTGCACAATTGGTGGCTGACTAAATAAATTTTTCCCCCACTGTATTTGCTTATGGTCTTGCCTACGCCTAGCGAACAGTTTTTTAAATTATATGAGAAAATATTCAATTTTATTTGGAACGGCAAACCAGACAAAATTAAACGGTTCTATTTATATAATGATTATGAATTCAGAGGACAGAAATTATTAAATATTAAAGCGTTAGACCTATCCCTAAAAGCTTCAGTCATACAAAAGTTATACTTCAATCCGAACTGGTTCCCTTTATTCAGATTACAACCTCTCACTTTCAGTTATTTGAAAAGGAAATGATCTCCCAAATATCACTATTTCTAAAACAAGCCATAGAAAGTTGGTTGCAATTTCAATTTAATCCTCCAGAAATGACAGAACAAATATTGCAACAAATATTGTGGTTCAACTCAAATATAGTAATTTATTTTAAAAAACATTTTTATTTGACAACATTTTTAAAAAATGAATAATCTTCGTAAATGATATTATCGGTAGGACTGGTGGAGTTATGGCGCACATGCAGCTAACAAAAACATATGGAAATGTCTGCTCTACCCAAAATTACAACCAAATAATTGCAGCATTACCATAAAAATGGAAGAGGAAAGTGGAAGGGGGAAAATGTAAGGAACTTGTCTGTCGGCCCTGCATTAAAGAACATAATTGGTTAAAGAAAATTGTGATAAATAAAAAAGTATACCAGTTTCAGTTAAGGACCAAAGGATTGACAGCCATCCCATATAGATTTCAAAATAGTTGGGAAGAGAGTTTTGACGTACCAATTAAATGGCATAGTGTTTATGAACTGATACGCAAAACGACGTCGGATTCAAACTTAGAATTGTTCAATTAAAATTTGTATACAAAATTCTTGCTACCAATAGAATGTTATTTATATGGGGGATACAATCTTCCCAGCTTTGCAGAATTTGCTCCGAAGAGACAAAATCGTTAGATCATTTGTTTTGGTACTGTCCATTTGTAGCTTGTTTTTGGACACAGGTCCAGGAATGGCTAAAGGATTGCAATATTTACCTGGAGCTAGCCCTGCAGATAGCACTACTGGGTGATCTGAAAAGTCATAGTCAATCGATCAATAATATAATAATACTTTTAGCAAAAATGTTTATTTTCAATTTACAATCTGTAGAAACAATGAGAATTGAAAGGTTCAGAACTTTTGTAAAACATCACAGTACAGTTGAAAAATATATGGCAAAAAGAAATCCAATATGGATGGTGTTAAGAGATAGATGGGAGGTGTTGAATGGAGCTGAAGGATGGGACTAATAACAACAACTAATAACAACAAGATAACTTATGCAAAGCATACTGTGTCCATAATAAGTATATAGGTTATGGGTTGGGAGATTTGTGAAAGAGCACAGTTAGAAAAATATTAAAACTTGTTTTTCAACCACTCCACAAATGTCTTGTTAACAAACTATAGTTTTGGCAAGTCGGTTCGGATATCTACTTTGTGCATGACACAAGTAATTTTTCCAACAATTGTTTACAGACAGATTATTTCACTTATAATTCACTGTATCACAATTCCAGTGGGTCAGAAGTTTACATACACTAAGTTGACTGTGCCTTAAAACAGCTTGGAAAATGGCAGGAAATTATGTCATGGCTTTAGAAGCTTCTGATAAGCTAATTGACATCATTTGAGTCAATTTGAGGTGTACCTGTGGATGTATTTCAAGGCCTACCTTCAAACTCAGTGCCTCTTTGCTTGACATCATGGGAAAATCAAAAGAAATCAGCCAAAACCTCAGAAAAAAAATTGTAGACCTCCACAAGTCTGGTTCATCCTTGGGAGCAATTTTCAATGCCTGAAGGCACCAAGTTCATCTGTACAAACAATAGCACGCTAGTATAAACACCATTGGACCACACAGACGTCATACCGCTCAGGAAGGAGACGCGTTCTGTCTCCTAGAGATGAACGCACTTTGGTGTGAAAAGTGTAAATCAATCCCAGAACAACAGCAAAGGACCTTGTGAAGACGCTGGAGGAAACAGGTACAAAGTATCTATATCCACAGTAAAACGAGTCCTATATCGACATAACCTGAAAGGCCGCTCAGCAAGGAAGAAGCCACTGCTCCAAAACCGCCATAAAAAAGCCAGACTACAGTTTGCAACTGCACATGGGGACAAAGATCGTACTTTTTGGAGAAATGTCCTCTGGTCTGATGAAACAAAATAGAACTGTTTGGCCATAATGACCATCGTTATGTTGGGAGGAAAAAGGGGATTGCTTGCAAGCCGAAGAACACCATCCCAACTGTGAAGCACCCGGGTGGCAGCATCATGCCGTGTGAGTGCTTTGCTGCAGGAGGGACTGGTGCACTTCACAAAATACATGGCATCATGAGGAAGGAAAATTATGTGAATATATTGAAGCAACATCTCAAGACATCAGTCAAGAAGTTAAAGCTTGGTCGCAAATGGGTCTTCCAAATGGACATTGACCCCAAGCATACTTCCAAAGTTGTGGCAAAATGGCTTAAGGACAACAAAGTCAAGATATTGGAGTGGCCATCACAAAGACCTGACCTCAATCCTATAGAAAATGTGTGGGCAGAACTGAAAAAGCATGTGCGAGCAAGGAGGCCTACAAACCTGACTCAGTTACACCAGCTCTGTCAGGAGGAATGGGCCAAAATTCAAGGATGAGGTCAGTACTTTTTATTCATGGATTTTGGTGGAATGATTTGAACTTGTATAAGGATAGTAATTATTGTGAAGGGCAGAGAATAATTAACAACATCTCATAAAACTTGCCATATTCTAGAGTGGCAAAGCACAGTAACTTAAAGGAAGGATGGGGGTCTGAAATAACTCAAGGTAAATGGCCATTACCAAAATAAACTAGTTAATATTGAGATTGTACGGGGTACAGTGTTTACAATATAAACAGGAAGGGAGATAATCATCATCGTGTGAGATAGATACATTAAACAAGTCAAGAGTCATAAACAACTGGGGATTTGCTCTAACTCTGTCTATTTCAGAAACTGGAGCAGTTACGACCTCTGGGTCACGGATAGTGTTAGCAAAAAATCGTATAAGGTTGTATACGTGTGAGACCTAATGATCCATCGAAATACGTGATAATTGTTTCAAGGAAGGGACTAAAATAGGTCGCGTGAGGAAAAAATGGTTGTCCCATCCGTTTCATGAAACTGGGGTCTTAAAAAACTCTGGGTTACGGGTTGAATAATTTTAATGGTTGATTACAAAAGCAGATCATAACATTTGCTCAAAAGTCGCACCAAATAATTAGTCCCAAAGAAAATAATTATTGATTGAATTATTACTAAACGGGGGGATTTCTTATTTTTCTACCATGGGAAATAAATATTCTAAAGAGGTCTGAGAATTAACGGGGAATGAAAGATATATGTTAGGAAGGGATCAAAGAAATATGTATTATGGATCCATTTGGGAGAAGAGGTATGGATTTATTGGGCATCTCGATGTAGAGAAATTAGAGGCTATGATTAGGCAGGTGCATGTAAATTGCGGAACGGATTTGAAGAACCAGCGAGGGGAGGGACTAGACACAGCGAGAGTATGACTTTTGGAGAGTCAGGAAGGGCTACAGAATTTAAACACAGAGAGTTGAAGAGATTAGAGAGCTATAATAAATTAGGGAGGCAGAAAAGGGGAGGAGAAAAGAGGAAGTGCTTTAACTGTAACAAGGAGGGTCATTTTGCCAGAGAGTGTGAGGCCCCCGTGTAAATACTGTAACAAAACAGGTCATAACCATCGCGACTGCAGAGCTAAAGGAAAGGGCAGTGTCCGGGAAATGACAGTCTATTTTTTGGTTCCACGGGTAAAGTTTGAAGAAGTGATTTGTGTCGATTAAGAATTGGCAAAAAACACCACGAAGCGATTATTTGAAAGGTACCTATACATTTCTAACGATATATACGTATGAACTTTCTCACCCAAACGTAGACGTACATCATGGGTGAGAAAGTAGAGAATATTTACATTTACATTTTTGGTCATTTAGCAGACGCTCTTGTCCAGAGCGACTTGCAGGGGCAATTGGGGTTGGGTGCCTTGCTCAGGGGCACATTGACAGATTTTTCGCCTGGTCGGCTCGGGGATTGGAACCGGCAACCTCTCGGTTGCTGGCACAGCGCTCTTGGTCACTAAGCTACCTGCCGCCCCATATGAGTTTAAGGTTGTGCCGTAGTTTGATTATGTGATAAGGTTTAATGGGTAATCAGACCATAACTAATGTGGTTATAGAAGGAATGTATAATATAGTGGAGAGCCAATAGAGGGTTCCATTGAACTATTATGGTTTATTGGGCATTTCAATGGCATAAGGTGAAATCTGTATGTATGAGTGAATTCAACGGCTGGTATGGGTGGTAACCGGATACTACTCAGTATTTGGTTTGGTGATGTTGAATGGAAGATTTGTAGCGTGGTTTGGGGTTAAATAGAAAGACTCACTTATTCAACAGGAATAGGTGCAGGGAGAGATAGTTTTTGTGCTGCTGAATGAGGTGAGAGCTAGTGCGGTTTTCATTTGGTGACGTCACTTGCTCTATGAACTGGAAGTAGTTGCTTTGAAATGATCGCGGATTTTGTGGAGTGACTGGCAATGTATGTAGAGGGTCCCTGGTTCAAACCCAGGTAGAGACAGTGGGTAAAACTTTCGCATTGGGGCTATGGACCTAGATTACTACATGGATTGAGAAATGTGAAAGGTTGAATTAGATAGCTTAAGTAGAAGTATTCTAGAAAGGTCTATGAAAATATGTTACAAGGTCCCCGCGCCTCCCCCGTTGTGTAGGAAGGAGCACGGGGGGGGGGGGGGGAAGGGGTGAGAGACAGTACATAGTTCAAATGATAGGAATATAATTAAATGTATGCTTATCAACGATAGCAAGTATTTGTTTCATTAATTAGGGCCTAATCAGAGAGAACAGTTAAATAAATTGAATAGCGAACTGAAATTGCGATAGAGCTGTGAAAATTATTTAAGTTGAGGACAAAGGAAAATAATTGATGGGTCTAGTTCCCGGGTAAAAGAGTTGTACTTGCTTGACTGGATCGAGCAAAAGGTTGAATAGTTGAATGAAAAGCATTTCTTTGACAAAGTCTAATGGTTATTACTTTATTGTATAGGTTGAGTAACACCAGTGGTGTATGAAAATAATTGGTGATTTCTAAAAACGAGAATCTGTTTATGGTACGTTGATCAATGGGATATAGCTGTGACTATTAGGATTATGGATTGAATAAACATTGGTAATGAGTATGAAGTTATTAAACAATAGGTTTATATTTTAAAAACATCAATGCAACAGGTTGCAATGATTAAATTAATAGAAAAGGGTTATATGATTATATTAGAAGGTGTAGTGAACTTAATGAAACGTGGTATTATATAGTGTCTTCCAGGATTGATGGAAGTCTCCTATAGCATTATGTTAAGGATTTGCCTGGGATAAAATATAATGTCTTACTTACACGGAGTATGTGATTGTATTGGCTAATGAATGAAATATGACATTTACAGGGGCGACAGGAACAATAGAAGGGGAGACAGATTTTCCTAGGGGGTTGATCAAATAATTGATAATGGATCATTTGAGATGAGATCACATGGAGTGTTTAAAGCTGTATATGTGTTTTTTGGCGGCAGAGCTCTCCATGATTAAACATACAGATCATTCTTGCCGGTTGTGGACCTTCGTTTAATTCATGATTAAACCAGAGCCTTACACCCTCTGGGAATTATTCAAAGCATTACGTTTGATTAATTAGAGATAGAAATTCTCGTGACATAGATACACAATGGTATAGATACACAATGGTATAGATACACAATGGTATAGATACACAATGGTATAGATACACTATGGTATAGACACACTATGGTATAGATACACTATGGTATAGATACATTATGGAATAGATACACTATGGTATAGATACACTATGGTATAGATACATTATGGAATAGATACACTATGGTATAGATACATTATGGTATAGATATTGTGTGTATGCACATTTACTGTCATATCTATGATTGCCTTTGAAAGTAAGATAGAGTGTGCCCGGGCCAATACAGTGCAAGGTGTATCCTTTTTGAAAGACATTCTAATGTCAAGTTCCAAATTCCATTTTAGAATTCATAGAATGGAGAAGATTGAGATGAGTTTGTTCTTATTCAAGTGTTCCTAACCTTAGCAGGAGGATGTCTAAACCTCTCATACCATATCTTTGGCTGCATAAAAATCATATTTCCAAAGGAGATGTGTTTTCATTGCCAACTGTAAGACACTATTAAAATGAAAAATGACACTCTACTGTACATGCCGGTTCCTTCCTGTTCCTGCGTGATGGAGTGCGTGTGTGTGAGATGAGGCTCCTTGCTCTTAGCCTGTACAGATGTAGACTAAACATGGCTCAGGGCTCGCTCTACTGTCGGACCTGACACATCCCATCTGGCCCTCATGTACCTACTGGTGAGGGAGGTTGTGTTTCAGCCTGGCCTCAGAGCCATACGGAACATACTCTACGTTATTCCTGAGAACCTCCAAGATGTATGGGCTGGACGTATGATATCTACTAATGTCTAGTCACTTTAGACAGAAATAAAAAGAGGGAGGTTGGTCGGGGAGGATGGGGTGGAAGTAATCCGCAACCGTCTAGCAATCCAAAGGTTTAGTTCTCGAGTCGCATCAGAGACAACTGTAGCATTTAACCCTTCCCCTAATCCTTATTCTAACTTTATCCCAATTCACCTAACCTGCGTTGTTAGTTCTGCTAACCGCCAGTGTATATTTTCCCTGTTGTTATGACGCAACACATAACCTGGTCTCAGAGAAAGACATATAATACAGATCTTCAATTGAGCCAGTTTGCTACAGCGGGTAAATAATCCTGCAGCAACAGGATGTGAATTATTATGTGGATTATAATTAATGGACATTTTTGTAGGGGGTGATACTTTTTTTGCAAAGGAAAATCAAGTCTGAAATTTCAAAGTGGAAATTACTAACTTCCGAAGCATTTTTAAACCTCACTACACATTTTACAGTACATTTCCTGCATCGAAAGAAAGTTCTCCTGCAACAGGGTGATAAAATTAATATCCTACATCTGTACTATACTTTCTCCAAGACGTAAAATAAATTACGTCATCCAATTTCGTATGCTGTTGTACGACCTTGTAAGATGTACAGTGGCTTGCGAAAGTATTCACCCCCCTTGGCATTTTTTCTATTTTCTTGCCTTACAACCTGGAATTAAAATGGATTTTGGGGGATTTTGTATCATTTGATTTACACAACATGCCTACCACTTTGAAAATGCAAAATATTTTTTCTTGTGAAACCAACAAGAAATAAGACAAGAAAACAGAAAAATGGAGCGTGCATCACTATTCATCCCCCCCAAAGTCAATACTTTGTAGAGCCACCTTTTGCAGCAATTACAGCTGCAAGTCTCTTGGGGTATGTCTCTATAAGCTTAGCACATCTAACCACTGGGATTTTTGCCCATTCTTTAAGGCAAAACTGCTCCAACTCCTTCAAGTTGGATGGGTTCCGCTGGTGTACAGAAATCTTTAAGTGATACCACAGATTCTCAATTAGATTGAGGTTTGGGCTTTGACTAGGCCATTCCAAGACATTTAAACGTTTCCCCTTAAACCACTCGAGTGTTGCTTTAGCAGTATGCTTAGGGTCATTGTCCTGCTGGAAGGTGAACCTCGGTCCCAGTCTCAAATCTTTGGAAGACTGAAACAGGTTTCCCTCAAGAATTTCCCTGTATTTAGCGCCATCCATCATTCCTTCAATTCTGACCAGTTTCCCAGTCCCTGCCGATGAAAAACATCCCCACAGCATGATGCTGCCACCAGGATGTTTCACTGTGGGGATGGTGTTCTCGGGGTGATGAGAGGTGTTGGGTTTGCGCCAGACATAGCGTTTTCCTTGATGGCCAAAAAGCTCAATTTTAGTCTCATCTGACCAGAGTACCTTCTTCCATATGTTTGGGGAGTCTCCCACATGCCTTTTGGCGAACACCAAAAGTGTTTGCTTATTTTTTTCTTTAAGCAATGATTTTTTTCTGGCCACTCTTCCGTAAAGCCCAGCTCTGTGGAGTGTACGGCTTAAAGTGGTCCTATGGACAGATACTCCAATCTCCGCTGTGGAGATTAGCTCCTTCAGGGTTATCTTTGGTCTCTTTGTTGCCTCTCTGATTAATGCCGTGAGTTTTGGTGGGAGGCCCTCTCTTGGCAGGTTTGTTGTGGTGCCATATTCTTTCCATTTTTGAATAATGGATTTAATGGTGCTCAGTGGGATGTTCAAAGTTTCTGATATTTTTTATAACCCAGCCCTGATCTGTACTTCTCCACAACTTTGTCCCTGACCTGTTTGGAGAGATCCTTGGTCTTCATGGTGCCGCTTGCTTGGTGGTGCCCCTTGCTTAGTGGTGTTGCAGACTCTGGGGCCTTTCGGAACAGGTGTATATATACTGAGGTCATGTGACAGATCATGTGACACTTAGATTGCACACAGGTGGACTTTATTTAACTAATTATGTGACTTCTGAAGGTAATTGGTTGCACCAGATCTTATTTAGGGGCTTCATAGCAAAGGGGGTGAATACATGTGCACGCACCACTTTTCCGTTATTTATTTTTTATACGTTTTTGAAACAAGTAATTTTTTTCATTTCACTTCACCAATTTGGACTATTTTGTGTATGTCCATTACATGAAATCCAAATAAAAATCTATTTAAATTACAGGTTGTAATGCAACAAAATAGGAAAAACGCTGAGGGGGATGAATTTTGCATGGCACTGTATGAAACTATACGTCCCCTAATTTTTACGATATTCTTTGACCTCTATTCCATTCATAATGTAACCTAACGTAACAAAATATATCATACTAAATGGAGTGTCACAGATTTACATACAGAATAATAGGAATTACCCTGAGACCAAGTTGTGTGGGCCAAGAGGAGTGTTTGAATTTGAATGAAGTGGTTCAAATTCAATATCAATAATCTATTTCTGAAAAGTTATCTCTGAGTGTCTGAGACCTGTCAGTCAGACGTGATGATGGTGTGTGGACGTGGTGGAATGGTTTTACCCTCAGACTACAGACTAAAGTCCACCACGCTGACATTCCTCTACTCCTCCACCCCTCCACCCCTCCATCCCTCCACCCCTCCACCCCTCCACCCCTCCATTCCTCTACTCCTCCACCCCTGCACCCCTCCACCCCTCCATCCCTCCATCCCTCCACCCCTCCACCCCTCCACCCCTCCACCCCTGCACCCCTCCACCCCTCCATCCCTCCATCCCTCCACCCCTCCACCCCTCTACCCCTCCATTCCTCCACCCCTCCACCCCTGCACCCCTCCATCCCTCCACCCCTCCACCCCTCCACCCCTGCACCCCTCCACCCCTCCACTCCTCCACCCCTCCACCCCTCCAACCCTCCACCCCTGCACCCCTCCACCCCTCCATCCCTCCACCCCTCCACCCCTGCACCCCTCCAGCCCTCCACCCCTCCACCCCTGCACCCCTCCATTCCTCCACTCCTCCACTCCTCTACCCCTCCATTCCTCCACCCCTCAACTCCTCGACCCCTCCATCTCTCCATCCCTCCACCCCTGCACCCCTCCACCCCTCCACCCCTCCACCCCTGCACCCCTCCACCCCTCCACCCCTCCACCCCTGCACCCCTCCATTCCTCCACCCCTCCACCCCTCCACTCCTCTACCCCTCCATTCCTCCACCCCTGCACCCCTCCACCCCTCCACCCCTCCACCCCTGCACCCCTCCATTCCTCCACTCCTCCACTCCTCTACCCATCCATTCCTCCACCCCTCAACTCCTCGACCCCTCCATCTCTCCATCCCTCCACTCCTCCACCCTTCCACCCCTCCACCCCTCCATCTCTCCATCCCTCCAGTCCTCCACTCCTCTACCCCTCCATTCCTCCACCTCTCCACTCCTCCACCTCTCCACTCCTCCACCCCTCCACTCCTCTACCCCTCCATTCCTCCATTCCTCCACTCCTCCACCCTTCCACTCCTCCACCCCTACGCTCCGCCACCCCTCCACTCCTCTACCCCTCCATTCCTCCATTCCTCCACTCCTCCACCCCTCCACCCCTCCATTCCTCCACCCCTCCACTCTTCTACCCCTCCACTCCTCCACACCTCCACTCCTCTATCCCTCCATTACTCCACTCCTCCACTCCTCCACCACTTAATATCTCCATCCCTCCACTCCTCCACTCCTCCACCTCTCCATTCCTCCACCCCTCTACCCCTCCACCCCTCCACCTCTCCATTCCTCCACCCCTCCACCCCTCCATTCCTCCACCCCTCCACCCCTCCATTCCTCCACCCCTCCACTCCTCTACCCCTCCACTCCTCCACCCCTCCACTCCTCTACCCCTCCATTACTCCACCCCTCCACTCCTCCACCCCTTAATCTCTCCATTCCTCCACCCCTCTACCCATCCACCCCTGCACCCCTCCATTCCTCCACCCCTCCACACTTTCATTCCTTTCCGGTAGTTACTGTTCCAAAGAATACATTTTCCCAAAATGGCACCAATTATCCCACATTATCCACGCTTTTCCTGGATAAATAGAAATGGGTCCTCTTTGAAAGCCCACCACACTTATGTATTTTTATCTTGTGATTTTATATAAAGATATTAGAAAACCATAGCCTGCTACAAACTATGCTGCCTTCTCACAGAGCTGTTGTTCTCTCTTCTCTCTAAACAGACTAATGCATTGCACAGATGGCTGTCTTTCCTATACATTGTGTACCTCTGTCTCACTCTGTCTCACTCTGTCTCACAGGCCAGTTTCCACATAACTGTAAGGTGTAAATGGCTTTTATTATTCCTTTAAAATATACATACACTAATAATAAGAGTTATTTTTCACATATTCCAGTCCTCACTAATACTTTTCACATGCCTACCTTTTTTAAGGTATGGGGAATGGATATCCAGCTGGCTGGGGCAGAACAAGGGTTTCTCCCTTCCCTTTCTAAAAATCTCTCTCTCTCTCTCTCTCTCTCTCTCTCTCTCTCTCTCTCTCTCTTTCTCTTTCTCTCTCTCTCTCTCTCTCTCTCTCTCTCTCTCTCTCTCTCTCTCTCTCTCTCTCTCTCTCTCTCTCTCTCTCTCTCTCTCTCTCTCTCTCTCTCTCTCTCTCTCTCCCTATCTCTCTCTCTCTCTCTATCTCTCCCTCTCTCTCCTTCTGCCTCACCTGTCTTTACTAGGCCTCCCACCCCTCCCCTCACCTCCCACCCCTCCCATCACCTCCCACCCCTCCCCTCACCTGTCCCCCCATCAGATGTGAACTAGATTACTAGGCCTCCCACCCCTCCCTCTCTTTCCACTACAAAGAAATAAATCATTGAGTTTTAGCTCTTTCTCCAAACATCTCCTCCCCTTCCCAGACCCAGACAGGGGCAAACACACAGACCAGCGACTGGCCACGCTATCCAGCCAACTCTTAAGTGTGTGTGTGTGAGGAAGTGTGTGTGTGTTATTTCTTTGAGTAGAAAGAATGAAGTAAGGAAAATAAGTTAGAGGTTATTTGCGCTCTGTGCCCGTGAATGGTAACCCAGGATCCCTTTTAAATCATTTAACTTGACGGTGAAACCTGGAAGTGGAAAGTTTATAACTGTGAAAAGTCACAGGACTTGGGTGAGTTTCATTTTTTCCTTTCATTTAATTTGAGTCTTGGGTCTTGATTTAAACGGGGAAGTTAATGTGTTTCTCTGTTTGATCAGTTCTTCTGGTAATTTCTTTCTCTCTAGTCTACAAAGCAGGAAACCTACAGATGCCGTATCTTCATTTGAACCAGTTTCACACAGCAGGAAAATAATCCTGCAGCAACAGGAAATGTGAATTATTATGTGTATTTTAATTAATGTAAATTTTTTGTAGGGGTTGATATGTTTTTCATTAAGGCAAATCAAGTCTGACATTTTAAAGGGGAAATTACAAACATTAGAAGCCTTTTTAAAACACAAGTTCTCCTGCAACAGGGTGATCAAATTGTTTGTCTTTCAATCAGCTGTGACCTTGGTGTTTGTCGGCCAATCAGCTGTGACCTTGGTGTTTGTCGGCCAATCAGCTGTGACCTTGGTGTTTGTCTTTCAATCAGCTGTGACCTTGGTGTTTGTCGGCCAATCAGCTGTGACCTTGGTGTTTTGTCTTTCAATCAGCTGTGACCTTGGTGTTTGTCGGCCAATCAGCTGTGACCTTGGTGTTTGTCGGCCAATCAGCTGTTACTTTGGTGTTTGGTATTTTTGTATTTTATTAGGATCCCCATTAGCTGTTGCAAAAGCAGCAGCTGCTCTTCTTGGGGTCCACACAAAACATGAAACATGACATTTTACAGAACATTAATAGACAAGAACAGCTCAAGGACAGAACTACATATTTTTTTTTTAAAGGCACACGTAGCCTACATATCAATACATACACACAAACTATCTAGGTCAAATAGGGGAGAGGCGTTGTGCCGTGAGCTGTTTTTTGAAACCAGGTTTGCTGTTTATTTGAGCAATATGAGACGGAACTGAGTTCCATGCAATAATGGCTCTATATAATACTGTGCGCTTTCTTGAATTTGTTCTGGATTTGGGGACTGTGAAAAGACCCCTGCCCTGGGGGAATGTCAGGTGGGGTAAGTGTGTGTGTCAGAGCTGTGTGTAAGTTGACTATGCATAGAATTTGGGATTTTCAACACATTAATGTTTCTCATAAAAATAAGAAGTGATGCAGTCAGTCTCTCCTCAACTCTTAGCCAAGAGAGACTGGCATGCATAGTATTTATATCAGCCCTCTGATTACAATGAAGAGCAAGACGTGCCGCTCTGTTTTGGGCCAGCTGCAGCTTAACTAGGTATTTCCTTGCAGCACTTGACCACACGATTGGACAATAATCAAGATTAGACAAAACTAGAGCCTGCAGAACTTGTTTTTTGGAGTGTGGTTGTCAAGAGTTGCTGTAGGTAGGTGTGGTGTGGAATCATGCGCAGGACGCAGAAGTTAAGTCCAAACAAAGACTTTAGTAGATCACACAAAATAATCCAAGAACAGCCCGGAGGCGAGAAAAGCGCGCACAGGCGTAAACAAACGGGCGCACTAAACATGTGCGTAAATCTCTCCTAAAACAACAAGGAGGCAAGCTACAAAATAGCGCACCAAAAATAGGTAGCGCAGCAACACGACAAGGAAACAATTACACACAACACCTAACTAACAACGAGGAACTAAATAGGGTGCTTAATGAGACATAACACAAAACAGGTGTGACAAACAGACAAAACCAATCAAACAAGAAACATAGAACGGTGGCAGCTAGTACTCCGGAGACGACGACCGCCGAAACCTGCCCGAACAAGGAGGAGGGGCCGCCTCGGCCGAAACCGTGACAGTACCCCCCCCTTGACGCGCGGCTCCAGCCGTGCGCCGCCCCCGGCCTCGGGGACGACCAGGAGGACGCGGAGCAGGGCGCGTAGGATGACCACGATGGAATTCGGTCAGCAGGGACGGATCCAGAATGTCCCTCCTCGGCACCCAGCACCGCTCCTCCGGACCGTACCCCTCCCACTCCACGAGATATTGGAGACCCCCCATCCGGCGTCTCGAATCCAGGATGGTCCGAACAGTGTACGCCGGAGCCCCCTCGATGTCCAACGGGGGCGGAGGAGTCTCCTCAATCTCAAAGTCCTGGAGTGGACCAGCTACCACCGGCCTGAGGAGAGACACATGGAACGAGGGGTTAATATTCTTGTAATCAATGGGCAGTTGTAACCTGTAACACACCTCGTTCAATCTCCTCAGGACTTTAAAAGGCCCCACAAACCGCCGACCCAGCTTCCGGCAGGGCAGGCGGAGGGGCAGGTTTCTGGTTGAGAGCCAGACTCGATCTCCAGGTGCGTACACTGGCCCCTCACTGCGGTGTAGGTCGGCGCTCGTCTTCTGTCGACGGATGGCTCGCTGCAGATGGACGTGTGCAGCGTTCCACGTCTCCTCCGAGCGCCGCACCCACTCATCCACAGCAGGGGCCTCGATCTGGCTCTCATGCCAAGGTGCCAGAACCGGCTGGTACCCTAACACACACTGGAAAGGGGTTAGTCTAGTGGAGGAGTGGCGGAGAGAGTTCTGTGCCATCTCGGCCCAGGGCACATATCTCGCCCACTCCTCCGGCCGGCCCTGACAATATGACCTCAGAAACCTACCCACATCCTGGTTGACTCGTTCGACCTGCCCATTACTCTCCGGGTGGTAACCCGAGGTAAGGCTCACCGAGACCCCCAACCGTTCCATAAAGGCTCTCCAGACTCTGGAGGTAAACTGGGGGCCTCGATCGGACACTATATCCTCGGGTACCCCGTAATGCCGGAAGACGTGAGTAAATAGAGCCTCAGCGGTCTGTAGGGCAGTAGGAAGACCCGGCATGGGAAGGAGACGACAGGCCTTCGAGAACCGATCCACAACGACCAGGATGGTGGTATTCCCTTGTGAGGAGGGAAGGTCGGTAACAAAATCCACCGAGAGGTGAGACCAGGGTCGTTGTGGAACGGGCAGGGGTTGTAATTTACCCCTGGGCAAGTGTCTGGGCGCCTTACACTGGGCACACACTGAGCAGGAGGAGACATAAACCCTCACATCCCTGGCTAACGTTGGCCACCAGTACTTCGTACTAAGGCAGTGCACTGTCCGGCCAATACCTGGATGTCCAGAGGAGGGTGACGTGTGAGCCCAATAAATCAGCCGATCCCGGACCTCGAGCGGGACGTACGTCCGACCCACCGGACACTGTGGAGGGCTAGGGTCGGTGCGTAATGCCCGCTCGATCTCCGCATCGACCTCCCACACCACCGGTGCCACCAGACAAGACTCCGGTAGTATGGGAATGGGCTCCACGCACCTCTCCTCCGTGTCATACCGCCGGGACAGGGCATCTGCCTTCCCGTTCTGGGACCCAGGGATGGAAGTGATCTTGAACACAAACCGGGCGAGAAACATAGTCCATCGAGCCTGGCGAGGATTCAGTCTCCTAGCTGCCCGAATGTATTCCAGGTTACGGTGGTCGGTCAGAATGAGGAAAGGGTGTTGAGCCCCCTCAAGCCAATGCCTCCACACCTTTAGGGCCTGTACTACGGCTAACAGCTCCCTGTCCCCTACGTCATAATTCCGCTCCGCCGGACTGAGCTTCTTAGAATAAAAAGCACAGGGGCGGAGCTTAGGTGGTGTGCCGGACCGTTGTGAAAGAACTGCCCCGATACCGGCCTCAGACGCGTCCACCTCTACTTGGAAGGGTAAAGCGGGATCCGGGTGCGCCAGCACCGGAGCCGAGGTAAACAGGTCCTTCAGTCTCCCAAAGGCCCTGTCCGCCTCAGCCGACCACTGCAAGCGCACCGGACCCCCCTTCAGAAGAGACGTTATGGGAGCTGCCACCTGTCCAAAACCCCGGATAAACCTCCGGTAGTAATTCGCAAAATCCAAGAACCGCTGCACCTCTTTAACTGTAGTTGGGGTTTGCCAATTACGCACGGCAGACACTCGGTCCACCTCCATTCTCACCCCTGACGCAGACAACTGGTAACCCAAAAAGGAAACTGACTCCTGAAAGAACAGACATTTCTCGGCTTTGACATACAGGTCATGCTCCAACAGTCTCCTCAATACCCTGCGCACCAGGGCTACATGCTCGGCCCGAGTAGAACTGTACACAAGAATATCATCTATGTACACCACTACTCCCTGCGCCTGCATGTCCCGGAAAATCTCATCTACAAACGATTGGAAGACTGATGGAGCATTCATTAACCCGAGATACTCGTAATGGCCGGAGGTAGTACTAAATGCTGTCTTCCACTCATCGCCCTCCCTAATGCGCACCAAGTTATATGCGCTCCTGAGGTCCAATTTTGTGAAGAACCGTGCCCCGTGTAATGACTCCGTCATGGTCGCAATCAGCGGGAGTGGATAACTATATTTCACAGTCACCTGATTGAGACCGCGGTAATCAATACACGGACGCAAACCTCCATCCTTTTTCTTCACGAAAAAGAAGCTCGAGGACGCGGGAGAAGTGGAAGGCCGTATGTACCCCTGTCTCAGAGACTCGGCAATGTAAGTCTCCATTGCCCTTTTCTCCTCCTGTGACAAAGGATACACATGGCTCCGCGGGAGCGCAGCTCCTATCTGGAGGTCTATCGCACAATCCCCCTGTCTATGAGGCGGCAACCGTGCCGCTCTGGTCTTACTAAACACGAGTGCCAAATCCTCATACTCAGGCGGAATGTGCAGTGCTGGCATCTGGTTCGGGCTCTCCACCGAGGTCGCCCCTACGGAAACACCCAGACATAGCCCCTCACACTGAGCAGACCACCCTTTAAGAGCCTTCTCTCGCCACAAAATCGTAGGATCATGGGTAATCAACCAGGGAAGCCCCAGTACCACCGGATACGCAGGAGAGTCGATCAGATAGAGTTGAATCGTCTCCTCATGACCCCCCTGCGTCATCATCCTAAGTGGCGCCGTGACCTCCCTAATCAACCCAGATCCTAACGAACGACTATCTAAGGCATGTACAGGGAAGGGCTTATCGACTGGAAGGAGGGGAATCCCTAACTTAACACAGAATTTACGATCTACAAAATTCCCAGCTGCGCCTGAATCGACTAGCGCCTTATGCTGGGAACGAGGTGCAACCTGTGGGAAACAAAAAGGTAATGTAATGTGTATGACAGAAAGCTCTGGGTAAGTAGGGCGCCTACTCACCTGGGAGGACTCCCCAATGTGTGACCTGCCATCTCCTTCACCAGGGGACCCTCCCCAGCACCTAGCCGCGGTGTGCCCTCCGCGGCCACAGTTGGTGCAGGAGACTGCCCCCCTCGGGCTCCTTCCTCTCCTCCCTCTAGCGCCAGCACCTCCAAGCTCCATCGGGCTCGGCTCGGAGGCGCTGGAGGATGGAATGGGAGGCCCCCACCTGGGACGTCCGCGGGTCGCGAGCAGGGTGTCCAGCCGAATGGCCATGTCCACCAACTGGTCAAATGTTAGTGTAGTATCCCTGCACGCTAACTCTCTGCGGACGTCCTCCCGAAGGCTACATCTAAAGTGGTCTATGAGGGCCCTCTCATTCCACCCTGCATCTGCCGCCAGAGTCCGGAACTCCAGCGCAAACTCTTGAGCGCTCCTCATCCCCTGTCGGAGGTGGAATAGACGCTCCCCCGCCGCCTTCCCCTCTGGTGGATGGTCGAAGACAGCACGGAAGCGGCGGGAGAACTCCGCATAGGTGACTGTGGCGGCGTCTATTCCCCTCCATTCGGCATTGGCCCACTCCAACGCCTTGCCGGTGAGACAGGAGATTAGGGCGGAAACGCTCTCGTATCCCGAGGGCGCCGGGTGTATGGTGGCAAGGTAGAGCTCCACTTGTAATAGGAACCCCTGACACCCGGCAGCAGTGCCGTCGTACGCCCTCGGGAGCGAGAGCCGAATCCCACTGGGTTCCGGTAGTTGGACGGGCGGGCTGTCCGATGGTGATGGTGCGATAGGTGGGGGTGTGGGTACCCCGCTTGTCTCCCATCGATGGAGGGTGTTCATGACGCGGTCCAAGGCGTGCCCGATCTGGTTGATTCGATCCTCTTGACCACGAAGACGCTCCTCCATGATGTCGGTGGGTGCTCCTGCTGATTCCATATGTGGTGTGTAATTCTGTCAAGAGTTGCTGTAGGTAGGTGTGGTGTGGAATCAGGCGCAGGACGCAGAAGTTAAGTCCAAACAAAGACTTTAGTAGATCACACAAAATAATCCAAGAACAGCCCGGAGGCGAGAAAAGCGTGCACAGGCGTAAACAAACGGGCGCACTAAACATGTGCGTAAATCTCTCCTAAAACAACAAGGAGGCAAGCTACAAAATAGCGCACCAAAAATAGGTAGCGCAGCAACACGACAAGGAAACAATTACACACAACACCTAACTAACAACGAGGAACTAAATAGGGTGCTTAATGAGACATAACACAAAACAGGTGTGATAAACAGACAAAACCAATCAAACAAGAAACATAGAACGGTGGCAGCTAGTACTCCGGAGACGACGACCGCCGAAACCTGCCCGAACAAGGAGGAGGGGCCGCCTCGGCCGAAACCGTGACAGTGGTGTCAAAAAAGCAGAGCATCTCTTTATTACAGACATACCTCTCCCCATCTTTACAACCATTGAATCTATATGTTTTGACCATGATAGTTTACAATCGAAGGTAACGCCAAGTAATTTAGTCTCCTCAACTTGTTCAACAGCCGCACCATTCATTACCAGATTCAGCTGAGGTCTAGAACTTAGGGAATGATTTGTACCAAATACAATGCTCTTAGTTTTAGAGATGTTCAGGACCCGTTTATTAGTGGCCACCCATTCCAAAACTGACTGCAACTCTTTGTTAAGGGTTTCGGTGACTTCATTAGCTGTGGTTGCTGATGCGTATATTGTTGAATCATCAGCATACATGGACACACATGCTTTGTTTAATACCAGTGGCAGGTCATTGGTAAAAACAGAAAAGAGTAGAGGGCCTAGAGAGCATGTTTTACATTAGATAAGCTTCCATTAAAGAAAACTCTTTGAGTTCTATTAGATAGATAGCTCTGAATCCACAATATGGCAGAGGTTGAAAAGCCATAACACATACGTTTTTTCAACAACAGGTTATGGTCAATAATATCAAAGGCTGCACTGAAATCTAACAGTACAGCTCCCACAATCTTCTTATTATCCATTTCTTTCAACCAATCATCAGTCATTTGAGTCAGTGCAGTACATGTTGAGTGCCCTTCCCTATAAGCATGCTGAAAGTCTTTTGTTAATTTGTTTACAGAGAGTGGCGCAGTGGTCTAAGGCACTGCATCGCAGTGCTAACTGTGCCACTAGAGATCCTGGTTTGAATCCAGGCTCTGTCGCAGCCGGCCGCGACCGGGAGACTCATGGGCGGCGCACAATTGGCCCAGCGTCGTCCAGGGTAGGGGAGGGAATGGCCGGCAGGGATGTAGCTCAGTTGATAGAGCATGGCGTTTGCAACGCCAGGGTTGTGGGTTTGATTCACACGGGGGGCCAGTATAAAAAAAAAAAAAAAAAAAGGTTTGTATTCATTAACTGTAAGTCGCTCTGGATAAGAGCGTCTGCTAAATGACTAAAAATGTAAAAAAATAGCATTGTATTTCGTCAAACCCCATTTTTTCCAACAGTTTGCTAAGAGCTGGCAGCAAGCTTATAGGTCTACTGTTAGAACCAGTAAAGGCCGGTTTACCATTCTTGGGTAGCAGAATGACTTTGGCTTCCCTCCAGGCCTGAGGACAAAGACTTTCCTCTGGGCTCAGATTAAAGATATGACAGATAGGAGTGGCCATAGAGTCAGCTACCATCCTCAGTAGCTTTCCATCTAAGTTGTCAATGCCAGGAGGTTTGTCATTATCGATCGATAACAACAATTTTTCCACCTTTCCCACACTAACTTTACAAAATTCAAACTTGCAATGCTTTGCTTTCATTATTTGTTTTTTTATGCATGAATACGATGGCTCACTGTTCATTGTTGGCATTTCCTGCCTAAGTTTATCTTTCAATCAGCTGTGACCTTGGTGTTTGTCAGCCAATCAGCTGTGACCTTGGTGTTTGTCAGCCAATCAGCTGTGACCTCAGTGTTTGTCAGCCAATCACACGTGACCTTGGTGTTTGTCAGCCAATCAGCAGTGACCTTGGTGTTTGTCAGCCAATCACACGTGACCTTGGTGTTTGTCAGCCAATCAGCTGTGACCTTGGTGTTTGTCAGCCAATCAGCAGTGACCTTGCTGTTTGTCAGCCAATCAGCTTTGACCTTGCTGGGCCTCATCTCATTCTCGTCTCTTTAGACTGAAACCAGACACACTGTTGCTGCCAGAGAGACAGAGCTTGTTGTCATAGCAACATTACCTGGATTGGGTGACACATAGGTTTCTGTCTGACATACACCTACACCTGTTGAGGGGCGGGGTCTCTCTGTCCAGGTGCAACCTGGGTCCCAAATAGCACCCTATTTCCTTTAAAGTGCAGTACTTTTGACCGGTGCACTATATGAGGAATAGGGTGCCATTTTGGATGCAGTTGAGGTCTGTCCAGGTGGACCCCTATACGAGAGGGCTGAACGCTTGAACATACAACAAAACAGATGATCTCATGTTTTTAATCTCTGATCTGTTTGAACTCGTTCTGTAATTCACTCCCTCTGCAGTCCAAGGTACAGCGGTACAGTGGTTACTATATGTGAGTTGTGAGTCAAACTTTTCGAGGAAATACTGTGATATTTACAGTCAGTTTCAACATTGTGTCTGAGGATGAACTGAAGAGTAAGTTATCTAAGAGTTAGATGGAGGACCTTAGGCTAGTTCTCTGATTTGGAATATTAGGAACCATGTTCTTGTAAGAAGAACTGGAACCTTCTCTTAGTAATGCTCTGCTCTATTGTAAGAACTGGAACCATGTTCTTATAATGCTCTGCTCTATTGGAAGAACTGGAACATTTTTACATTTTAGTCATTTAGCAGACGCTCTTATCCAGAGCAACTTACAGTTAGTGAATGAATACATGTTTTGTTTTTTTATTCATACTGGCCCCCCGTGGGAAACGAACCCACATCCCTGCCGGCCAAACCCTCCCCTACCTTGGACGACGCTGGACCAATTGTGCGCCGCGACCATGGGTCTCCCGGTCGCGGCCGGCTGCGACAGAGCCTGGACTCGAACCAGGATCTCTAGTGGCACAGCTAGCACTGCGATGCAGTGCCTTAGACCACTGCGCCACTCGGTAACCTTCTCTTAGTAATGCTCTCTGCTACTGGCCAAGCCTGCATGTCCTAGCCAGTTATCCTACTGGTGGAAAATGCACTGTCAATGTAATTGCCGGTGGTCAATGTCCTATTTCAAGCCCACAGAAAAGCCGTCCTGTAAAAAAAACACATCACAGAAGGACAGAACCATTCTTCAAAGCCCAAATATTTTGCCACTCGTCATCCAACAAACTGACAAAGCCCAGCCAAATGTTTATGGAGAGACAGACAGTCTAACAATGATCTGTCAAAACAGACACCCTACTTAATAATCATTTTAAAGGAGGCCTGAGTATGGGGAATGCGATAGACATTTTCCACTGACGAAGGCTGTTGCTCCTTATAGCCTGTCTTAACCAGACTGAGTCTGCATTCCAAATGACACTCTATTATATTTATAGTGCACTACTTTTGACCAGTGCCCATAGGAACAGCGGTCCAAAGGAGTGCACAAGGGAACATGGTGAAGTGAAGCAATGGTGAGCGCTGCGTTGAGTGGTCATTGGCTCTGTCTTAACACAGAGACTGAGCTTGATGTCAATAAAGAATAATGGTTTGAATTTGTTTTGCTCTTACGGTACTGTATTCCAAGTTAACTCTTGTTTTGTGTTGTTGTGGGATAAACAAGAACGCAAAAACGAAATTGTGAAATTGACTTGAGAGTCCAACGTTTGTTCACAGGGGAATACATTTAGATTTTTTTATGGTTAATTACGTTTATGCATTAATTATGAATGGTTAAATGAAGGGTTACATGTTGGCAAAAAAATGAAAAAAAAGAATGCCTAGCGCTGGGATTTAACCTGCAAGCCTCAGAGCTTACACCCGTCTGCCATCCCATCCTGCCGTGAACCTACCTGATGGTAATTGCGTTCACCGTTGCCTCTAGTGGCCGGTTTTGATCCTTCCTGGGGACCTGGACGGACATTGGATTTCGCGTTGGAACTGGTGTGACCTGGCTGGTGGGCTAGGAGGCCTGGACAAGTCCAACAATTGACTAGCTCTGTCAAACACAATATTACTTATCTGTTCTCAATAA
>NW_028164581.1:0-75000 GCF_964263955.1 Coregonus lavaretus
CTTTGACTTCTTTCTCCCCTCTCTCTCCAGATAAATCTTGCGACTTGTGATGGCAGGCCGCCCAACAACCTGCCCGCTTGACCCTATCCCCTCCTCTCTTCTCCAGACCATCTCCAGTGACCTTCTCCCTTACCTCACCTCGCTGATCAACTCATCCTTGACCGCTGGCTATGTCCCTTCCGTCTTCAAGAGAGTGAGAGTTGCACCCCTTCTCAAAAAACCAACACTCGATCCCTCCGATGTCAACAACTACAGACCAGTATCCCTTCTTTCTTTTCTCTCCAAAACTATTGAGCGTGCCGTCTTTAGCCAACTCTCTTGCTATCTCTCTCAGAATGACCTTCTTGATCCAAACCAGTCAGGTTTCAAGACTGGTCATTCAACTGAGACTGCTCTTCTCTGTGTCACAGAGGCTCTCCGCACTGCTAAAGCTAACTCTCTCTCCTCTGCTCTTGTCCTTCTAGACCTGTCTGCTGCCTTTGATACTGTGAACCATCAGATCCTCCTCTCCACCCTCTCCGAGCTGGGCATCTCCGGCGCGGCTCACTCTTGGATTGCGTCCTACCTGACCGGTCGCTCCTACCAAGTGGCGTGGTGAGAAGCTGTCTCCGCACCATGTGCTCTCACCACTGGTGTCCCCCAGGGCTCAGTTCTAGGCCCTCTCCTATTCTCGCTATACACCAAGTCACTTGTCATATCCTCACATGGCCTCTCCTATCATTGCTACGCTGACGACACACAACTAATCTTCTCCTTTCCCCCTTCTGATAACCAGGTGGCGAATCTTATCTCTGCATGTCTGGCATACATATCAGTATGGATGACGGATCACCACCTCAAGCTGAACCTCGGCAAGACGGAGCTGCTCTTCCTTCCGGGGAAGGACTGCCCGTTCCATGATCTCGCCATCACGGTTGAAAACTCCGTTGTGTCCTCCTCCCAGAGTGCGAAGAGCCTTGGCGTGACCCTGGACAACACCCTGTCGTTCTCCGCTAACATCAAGGCGGTGACCCGATCCTGTAGGTTCATGCTCTACAACATTCGGAGAGTACGACCCTGCCTTACACAGGAAGCGGCACAGGTCCTAATCCAGGCACTTGTCATCTCCCGCCTGGATTACTGCAACTCGCTGTTGGCCGGGCTCCCTGCCTGTGCCATTAAACCCCTACAACTCATCCAGAATGCTGCAGCCCGTCTGGTGTTCAACCTTCCCAAGTTCTCTCACGTCACCCCGCTCCTCCGCACACTCCACTGGCTTCCAGTTGAAGCTCGCATCTGCTACAAGACCATGGTGCTTGCCTACGGAGCTGTGAGGGGAACGGCACCTCTGTACCTTCAGGCTCTGATCAGTCCCTACACCCAAACGAGGGCACTGCGTTCATCCACCTCTGGCCTGCTGGCTCCCCTACCTCTGCGGAAGCATAGTTCCCGCTCAGCCCAGTCAAAACTGTTCGCTGCTCTGGCACCCCAATGGTGGAACAAGCTCCCTCACGACGCCAGGACAGCGGAGTCACTCACCACCTTCCGGAGACATTTGAAACTCCACCTCTTTAAGGAATACCTGGGATAGGATAAAGTAATCCTTCTACCCCCCCCCCCCTTTACTCCAACCCACCCCCCCCCCCCCCCCCCCCCCCAAAAAAAAATGCTGCTAAATGACGTAAATGTAAATGAAACAGGATGCACCTGAGCTCAATTTTGAGTCTCATAGCAAAGGGTCTGAATACTTATGTAAATAAGATATTTCTGTTGTTGTTTTTTTACACATTTGCTGAAATTTCTAAAAACCTGTTTTTACAGGAGGGGGTCGCAGATCACTAGGTGTCATCCTTCGACAACCACATCCTCACTCACAGTCTGGACTTATCATCATCCTATTGGTGTCACCTGTGTCTACCTGTTCACCTGTGTATTTATGCCCTCACTTCCCTGTGTTCCCTTGCTCAGTTTTCTCTGCTAGTTTCTCTATGTCCAGCAGTACTACTCAGTGTCTGATCGGAGACCTATGAACAGGTACTTGAGAAGTGTTCTCCCTGTTTCGTTATTTGTTTCAGTCTTAGGAAGTATTTCGTATTTTGGCTGTCAGCCGGTTTTTGGAGACTTATTTGCTCCGCCTTTCTTTTATCGTCATAAGTCCGTTATTTTGTATTCTGGCTTCGGGAAAAGTAAAGATCCTTGTTTCACCATCTCTGCCTACTGTTGTGGGTTCGTTTCCCACGGGGGGCCAGTATGAAAAATAAAAAAATTATGTATGCACTCAGTAACTGTAAGTCGCTCTGGATAAGAGCGTCTGCTAAATGATGTAAAATGTAAAATGTACTGTATATCCTACACCACACCTGGGTCACACCTCACACCAACCCACACTGTATGCAGTATATCAACTAATTGGTGAGGGCACTAGAACGGTCTGCAGCACCCGGCCTCACCCTACTAGAATCTGAAGTCAAATGTCTACTGTTTGCTGATGATCTGGTGCTTCTGTCCCCAACCAAGGAGGGCCTACAGCAGCACCTAGATCTTCTACACAGATTCTGTCAGACCTGGGCCCTGACAGTAAATCTCAGTAAGACAAAAATAATAGTGTTCTAAAAAAGGTCCAGTTGCCAGGACCACAAATACAAATTCCATCTAGACACCGTTGCCCTAGAGCACACAAAAAACGATACATACCTCAGCCTAAACATCAGCGCCACAGGTAACTTCCACAAAGCTGTGAACGATCTGAGAGACAAGGCAAGAAGGGCCTTCTATGCCATCAACAGGAACATACAATTTGACATACCAATTAGGATCTGGCAAAAAATACTTGAAACAGTTATAGAACCCATTGCCCTTCGTGGTTGTGAGGTCTGGGGTCCGCTCACCAACCAAGAATTCACAAAATGGAACAAACACCAAATTGAGACTGCATGCAGAATTCTGCAGAAATATCCTTTGTGTACACCGTAAAACACCAAATAATGCATGCAGAGCAGAATTAGGCCGATACCCGCTAATTACCAAAATCCAGAAAACAGCCGTTAATTTTTACAACAACCTAAAAGGAAGCAATTCTCACATCTTCCATAACAAAGCCTTCACCTACAGAGAGATGAACCTGGAGAAGAGTCCCCTAAGCTAGCTGGTCCTGGGGCTTTGTTCACAAACAGACCCCACAGAGCCCCAGGACAGCAACACAATTAGACCCAACCAAATCATGAGAAAACTAAAAGATCACTACTTGACACATTGGAAAGAATTAACAAAAAAACAGAGCAAACTAGAATGCTTTTTGGCCCTAAACAGAGAGTACAGTGGCAGAATACCTGACCACTGTGACTGACCCAAACTTAAGGAAAGCTTTGACTATGTACAGACTCAGTGACCATAGCCTTGCTATTGAGAGAGGTCGCCTTAGGCAGACCTGGCTCTCAAGAGAAGACAGACTATGTGCACACTGCCACAAAATGAAGTGGAAACTGAGCTGCACTTCCTCACCTCCTGCCAAATGTATGACCATATTAGAGACACATATTTCCCTCAGATTACAGAGACCCACAAAGAATTAGAAAACAAACCCAATTTTGATAAACTCCCATATCTATTGTGTGAAATACCACAGTGTGCAATCACAGCAGCAAGATGTGTGACCTGTTACCACAAGAAAAGGGCAACCAGTGAAGAACAAACACCATTGTAAATACAACCCATATTTATGTTTATTTATTTTCCCTTTGTACTTTAACTATTTGTACATTGTTACAACACTGTATATATACATAATATGACATTTGGAATGTCTCTATTCCTTTGGAACTTTTTTGAGTCTAATATTTATTGTTCATTTTATATTGTTTATTTCACTTTTGTTTATGATCTATTTCACTTGCTTTGGAAATGTAAACATATGTTTCCCATGCCAATAAAGCCCTTTGAATTGAATTGAATTGAAAGAGAGAGAGGGGTAGTGAGCAGATTTTTTTTAACAAAAAGATAGATTTAGAGTTAGATAAACTTCAATTTTTCCACAAGGACACATACAGGATACTACCCTCCACAACTTAACCTTCACTCCAAATCAAAAACTCCAAACCTACAAACTGATTTTGGACAAAATTACCTGCAAGGATTCCTACCACCAAAGATCCAATCTATACAGCAAATGGTTAGCGATGGGTGGAAACTCAGGATACTAGACAACGAGGACTCTGAGTCAGCCAATATAAATCTATACAAGTCTGGAACAGTATTGGTACAGGGCAACCCCAAACAGTTTCAGCTGGACTTTCATATAATCAAAGAGGGAGCAAAGCAGGAGATGCGCTCTCTTGAGAAAGATACCCCCACCCCAAGCGTGTCAGACCAGACCTCTTCATTTAACAACCCCACAGACGAGCAACCCCAAGCAGAAAGTCAACCTCCCAGCACAGAGTACTACTCCCTCACTGAAATGAAGGATACATTCAACCAGCTGGAGGTAAGGCAGGTGGAGCTGGAACAGCAGGTGAACACACTCCAGTCAGCACAGACTCAGACAACAGTCCAGCACAACAACACCCCCTTAACTAGACCTGGAGAGCTGGAGGTGGAGAGAGAACAGCCCACCTCAGATCCTGACCAAAGTCTCGACACCACAGCAGAACAGTCCACCCCAGACCCTGACCATAGCCCCGACATCACAGCAGGACAGACAAATGAAGAACACCAAGCCCAGGAGATCCCATCCCCTTTGAGCACCCCCCCGTCAGCCACCCTGATAGCCCTCCTGACAACCCCCCCCCCCCCCTCCCCCCCACACACCCACTGAGGACATAGACAAGCCACAGATTGTACTCCTTGTGGAATGATATGGGAAATATATGCAAGAAAATACACTTTTTCCCAAACACAGTGTCTAAACTCTGGTCTCCAAACACCCAGCGCACCCTAGACTTTCAATCAATCAATCAATTTTATTTTATATAGCCCTTCTTACATCAGCTAATATCTCGAAGTGCTGTACAGAAACCCATCCTAAAACCCCAAACAGCTAGTAATGCAGGTGTAGAAGCACGGTGGCTAGGAAAAACTCCCTAGAAAGGCGAAAACCTAGGAAGAAACCTAGAGAGGAACCAGGCTATGAGGGGTGGCCAGTCCTCTTCTGGCTGTGCCGGGTGGAGATTATAACAGAACCATGCCAAGATGTTCAAAAATGTTCATAAGTGACAAGCATGGTCAAATAGTAATCAGGAATAAATCTCAGTTGGCTTTTCATAGCCGATCATTAAGAGTTGAAAACAGCAGGTCTGGGACAGGTAGGGGTTCCATAACCGCAGGCAGAACAGTTGAAACTGGAATAGCAGCAAGGCCAGGCGGACTGGGGACAGCAAGGAGTCACCACGGCCGGTAGTCCCGACGTATGGTCCTAGGGCTCAGGTCTCTCAGTTGGCTTTTCATAGCCGATCATTAAAGAGTTGAAAACAGCAGGTCTGGGACAGGTAGGGGTTTCGTAGCCGCAGGCAGAACAGTTGAAACTGGAATAGCAGCAGGGCCAGGCGGACTGGGGACAGCAAGGTGTCATCATGCCCGGTAGTCCTGACGTATGGTCCTAGGGCTCAGGTTCTCAGAGAGAAAGAGAGAACGAGAGAATTAGAGAGAGCATACTTAAATTCACACAGGACACTGGATAAGACAGGAGAAGTACTCCAGGTATAACCAACTAACCCCAGCCCCCCGACACATAAACTACTGCAGCATAAATACTGGAGGCTGAGACAGGAGCGGTCCGGAGACACTGTGGCCCCATCCGAAGAAACCCCCGGACAGGGCCAAACAGGAAGGATATAACCCCACCCACTCCGCCAAAGCACAGCCCCCGCACCACTAGAGGGATATCCCCAACCACCAACTTACAATCCTGAGACAAGGCCGAGTATAGCCCACAGAGGTCTCCACCACAGCACAAACCAAGGGGGGGGGCGCCAACCCAGACTTTCTGTCTGAGGACCAACTAGGATCACCCAGCCACATCATAATACACACAGGCACAAACAACCTGAGAGCACAGCAGGGAAGGGTGGCAACAGCACTCAAGGGAGTGATTGAAAAAGCTTATTCTTCTTTCCCCAACGCACAAGTGGTTATCTCCAAACTGCTACCACGAAAAAAAGACTTCCACCCTGCTACCATACAGCGGGTAAACGCAAGTATTTCCCATGACTGTGCACCTGGCCCACCACTTCACCCTGGACTTGAACAGCCTTTATGACAAGCTCCACCTATAAAAGGCAGCAGTGCCCACCTTCGCCAGGACCCTAAAGTGCATCGCCCTCAACCGCAGCCCCAACACCTCACCAGATCAACAGACACCCTGCCCAGACCAGCAAGACACTCTCCCAGACCTGCGGGAGAGTGTCTTCCCCAATATTTGGAACCAAGACTGATCAACCCAATCCACAAAAGTGGAAACAAATTTGACCCCAATAACTACTGTGGTATATGCATCAACAGCAACCTTGGGAAAATCATTAACAGCACACTGGTACATTTCCTCAGTGAAAACAATGTACTGAGCAAATGTCAAATTGGCTTATTACCAAATTACCGTACAACAGACCACATATTCACCCTGCACACCCTAATTGACAAAGAAACAAACCAACACAAAGGCAAAGTTTTCTCATGCTTTGTTGATTTCAAAAAAGGTTTTGACTCAATTTGGCATGAGGGTCTGCTATACAACTTTATGGAAAGTGGTGTTGGGGTAAAAACATATGACATTATAAAATCTATGTACACATACAACAAGTGTGCAGTTAAAATTGGCAACAAACACACACATTTCTTTCCACAGGGCCGTGGGGTGAGACAGGGACGCAGCTTAAGCCCCACTCTCTTCAACATATAAATCAACGAATTGGCGAGGGTACCGGAGAAGATGGCTGCCATTTTACAGCCCTCTAACCAATTGTACTATTATGTGTGTTTTTCCGCGTTATTTGTAATTTATTTTGTACATCATGTTTCTGCCATCGTCTCTTATAACCAAAAAGAGCTTCTGGATATCAGGACAGCGATTACTCACCTCGTATTGGACAAATATTTTTTCTTCAACAAGTCGGCCGCGAAGGACATCCTACAGACACCCGACAAGGCCCAAATCCCCGTCATTCGCATAAGAAAGAGACAGAGATATTGTGGACATAGGTCGGGGTGCTTGTAAGGATCCGACGGCGAGCGAGTAAACTGCCTCTTCCATCAATCCTATTAGCCAATCTTCAATCATTAGAAAATAAATTGGACGACCTAAGATTACGGTTATCCTACCAACGGGACATTAAAAACTGTAATATCTTATGTTTCACCGAGTTGTGGCTGAACGACGACATGGATAACATACAGCTGGCGGGATATACGCTACATCGACAGGATAGAACGGCTGACTCCGGTAAGACAAGGGGTGGCGGTCTGTGTATATTTGTAAACAACAGCTATTGCATAAAATTGAATACTAAGGAAGTCTCTAGGTTTTGCTCGCCTGAGGTAGAGTATCATGATAAGCTGTAGACCACACTATTTACCAAGAGTGTTTTCATCTATATTTTTCGTAGCTGTCTATTTACGACCACAAACCGACGCTGGCACTAACACCGCACTCAACGAGCTGTATAAAGCCATAAGCAAACAAGAAAACGCTCATCCAGAGGGCACGCTCCTAGTGGCCGTGGACTTTAATGCAGACAAACTTAAATCTGTTTTACCTCATTTCTACCAGCATGTCACAAGTGCAACCAGAAGGGAAAAAACTCTAGACCACCTTTAGTCCACACACAGAGACCCATACAAGGCTCTCCCTCACCCTCCATTTGGCAAATATGACCATAATTATATCCTCCTGATTCCTGCTTACAAGCAAAAACTAAAGTAGGAAGAACCAGTGACTCGCTCAATATGGAAGTGGTCAGGTGACGTGGATGTTACGCTACAGGACTGTTTTGCTAACTCAGACTGGAATATGGCATTGAGGAGTATACCACATCAGTCACCGGCTTCATCAATAAGTGCATCGATGACGTCGTCTCCACAGTGACCGTACGTACATACCCCAACCAGAAACCATAGATTACAGGCAACATCCGCACTGAGCTAAAGGGTAGAGCTGCTGCTTTCAAGGAGCGGGACTCTAACCCGGATGATAATAAGAAATCCCGCTATGCCCTCAGACGAACCATCAAACAGGCAAAGAGTCAATACAGGACTAAGATTGCATCCTACTACACCTGCTCTGTTGCTCTTCGGGTGTGACAGGGCTTGCAGACTATTACGGACTACAAAGGGAAGCCCAGCTGCAAGCTGCCCAGTGACACAATCCTACCAGATGAGCTAAATGGCTTATATGAGCGCTTCGAGGCAAGCAACACTGAAGCATGCATGAGATCACCAGCTGTTCTGGACAACTGTGCGATCATGCTCGCCGTAGCCGATGTGAGTAAGACCTTTAAACAGGTCAACATTCTCAAGGCCGCAGGGTCAGACGGATTACCAGGACGTGTACTCTGAGCATGCGCTGACCAACTGGCAAGTGTCTTCACTGACATTTTCAACCTGTCCCTGGCCGAGTCTGTAATACCAACATGTTTCAAGCAGACCACCATAGTCCCTGTGCCCAAGAACACCAAGGTAACCTGCCTAAATGACTACCGACCCGTAGCACTCACGTCTGTAGCCATGAAGTGCTTTGAAAGGCTGGTCATGGCTCACATCAACACCATTATCCCAGAAACCCTAGACCCACCCTAGACCCACTCCAATTTGCATACTGCCCCAACAGATCCACAGATGACGCAATCTCTATTGCACTCAACACTGCCCTTTCCAACCTGGACAAAAGAAACCCCTATGTGAGAATGCTGTTCATTGACTCCAGCTCAGTGTTCAACACCATAGTGCCCTCAAAGCTCATCACTAAGCTAAGGACCCTGGGACTAAACACCTCCCTCTACAACTGGATCCTGGACTTCCTGACGGGCTTCCCCCAGGTGGTAAGGGTAGGTAACAACACATCTGCCACGCTGATCCTCAACACGGGGGCCCCTCAGGGGTGTGTGCTTAGTCCCCTCCTGTACTCCCTGTTCACCCATGACTGCGTGGCCAAGCACGACTCCAACACCATCATTAAGTTTGCCGACAACACAATGGTGGTAGGCATGATCACCGACAACGATGGGACAGCCTATAGGGAGGAGGTCAGAGACCTGGCAGTGTGGTGCCAGAAAAACAATCTCTCCCTCAACATGATCAAAACAAAGGAGATGATCGTGGACTACAGGAAAAGGAGGGCCGAGCACGCCCCCATTCTCATTGACAGGGCTGTAGTGGAGCAGGTTGAGAGCATCAAGTTCCTTGGTGTCCACATCACCATCAAACTATCATGGTCCAAACAATATTTTTCTTAAAACTGCATTGTTGGTTAAAGGCTTGTAAGTAAGCATTTCATGGTAAGGTTGTATTCGGAGCATGTGACAAATACATTTGATTTGATTAATATGTTTTATGGAAAAAGGTTTGGAAAGGTGTCTTCATAATGACAATCTAAATAGCTACAACTGGTAAAAAGTTATTTAGTCGCTTGCGTCTTGGAAAACGCGAGCGCCAGATCATGGTATTCGGGGGGAATGCGCACTGTCTGGACTTTCCACCGTGGTCGCACCAACGGAAACACCTAGACACCTACCCGGACATTCACGCGACCACCCCATAAGAACCCTCTGCGGTCATGAGAAATTGGGGTTGTGAAGGGCTAACCACGGGATACCCAAGACTACAGGGTAAGCAGGAGACTCAATAATCATAAAGGTGATCTGCTCAACATGCGTCTCCTGCGTAATCATGGTGACTGGTACAGTAACCTCCTTAACCAACCCGGACCCTAATGGTCGACTATCAAGTGCTCTGATGGGGAGTGGAATGGTTAGGGGAACCAATGAAACGCCTTGACGGCGTGCAAATGCCCTGTCCATAAAATTCCCAGCTGCGCCTGAATCGACTAGTGCCTTACAATGGGAACCTACCAAGTGATCGGGAAAGGAGATAGATAAAGTACAGTGCACCGCAAAGGGCTCTGAACACGTTTGGGTGTTCGTTACCCGGGGTGATGCGTGAGTACCCTGCCAACCGCTTCCAGACCCAAAAGTGCGTTGACTGCGACGTGATGTGGATTGTCCCTTCGTGCCACCAGAGTGGCACTGTCGCTGTCCTCCTGCGCTCTCTCGACCGGCGGCTCCTCCCAGCTCCATCTGCTCGGGGTCAGAGTCTTCCGGAGTGGAAACAGAAAGACCCCTACCAGGATGTCCTCTGGCTGCTAACAGATTGTCCAGTCGGATGGCCATGTCCACCATTTGGGAGAAACGATAGCATGGCTTCCCGGCAGGCTAGCTCCCGTCGGACGTCCTCCCTTAGGTGGCACGGAAATGGTCGATCAGGGCCCGCTCGTACCACCCGGACCCCGCTGCCAGCGTCCGGAACTCCAGCGCGTAGTCCTGAGTGGTCCTCGTCCCCTGCCTCAGATTAAGCAGTTGTTCGCCCGCCTCTCGACCCTCAGGCAGGTGATCAAAAATGTCCCGAAAGAGGCGAGCAAACTCCCCGTAGTCCTCCCTCGTTCCACACCGCGTTGGCCCACTCCAGGGCTCTCCCACAAAGGCAGGAAACGAGGACGGATACCTTTTCCCGCTCCCGGGGCGCCGGCCTGATGCTGGAGAAATACAAGTAGGAATCCCTTACATCGCGCTGCCGTCCCGTCAAACGCCGGTGGTCGGGATATCTGGATCCCTCCAGGGGCTGGGGTGTAGGTGGCTGGATCCGGTTGACCAGCTGGTCTCGATAGATCGGATTCTCTCCTCTCCAGGCATTGTACCACCTGAACAACCCGATCCATCGCTTCCCCCAAGCTGGCCAACATCGAGGAATGCTCCTGGCCCTTGCCACAACTCTAGGCATGCGGTCTTCTCCTGCTGACTCCATATCAGATCGGGTGAGTGATTCTGTGACGAGGTGTGAAAGAAGGAGTCAGGCGCAGGAGGTAAAATACCGAAGTCCAGAGTTTAAGCCGTTTGCATAAATCAAACGCCCCAAGCGTCAAACGAAACTGTACAAGGGAAAACATCCACCTTGGCAATAACACAGTGAATAGTAGCTCAACCGAGCTACACGCTCTCACAACAAACAATCACTCACAAAGACAAGGGGAACAGAGGGAACACTTATACACATACTAATTAGGGGAATGAGCACCAGGTGTGTGTGATTGACAAGACATGACAAATGGAGTGATGAGAATGGGATCGGCAGTAGCTAGTACTCCGGTGACAACGAACGCCGAAGCCTGCCCGAACCAGGTGGGAGGGCAGCCTCGGCGGAAGTCGTGACAGGTGTAAAGTACTTAAGCCGTTTTTTGGGGTATCTGTACTTTTACTATTTATATTTTAGACTACTTTTACTCCACTCCTTTTTTTTCTCCCCTATTGGTAGTGAAAGTCTTGTCCCATTGCTGCAACTCCCCTACGAAACACGACCCTGCCAAGCCGCACTGCTTGACACACTGCTCACTTAACCTGGAAGCCAGCCGCACCAGTGTGTCAAGCAAAACCGAAGTCTGGCGACCGAAGTCAGCTTGCAGGCGCCTGGCCCGCCACAAGGAGTCGCTAGAGCACGATGGGACAAGGAAATCCAAACTGGCCAAACCCTCCCATAATCCGTACAACGCTGGGTCAATTGTGCACCGCCTCATGGGTCTCCCGGTCACGGCCGGCTGTGACACAGCCTGGGATCGAACCCGGGTCTGTAGTGACGCCTCTAGCACTGAGATGCAGTGCCTTAGACCGCTGCTCCACTCAGGAGGCCCACTCCACTACATTCCTAAAAAAAATGTGTACCAATTACTCCCATACATTTTCTATGAAACCCAAAAGTACTCGTTACATTTCGAATGCTCAAGTAGGACAGCAATATGGTCCAATTCACGCACTTATCAATATAAAGCGTTGTCATCCCTACTGCCTGTGATCTGGCGGACCCACTTAATACAAATACTGTGTTTGTAAATGATGTCTGAGTGTTGGAGTGTGACCCTGTCTGTCCATAAATTTAAAAAACAAGAAAATCGTATTGTCTGGTTTGTTTAATATGAGGAATTTGATATATAGCATTTATTTTTCACTTATACTCAAGTGTGACAATTCAGTACTTTTGGACTGAGTGTCAGTCATGCCATTGTAATTTGAATATGGTCAATCATGGGTAGTTACTGTAAACATTGATCGAACAGGTGGAGAGGGTGCCAGATACAGTCTTACACTGACCAGATAGAGCAGAGAATGAGGTACTGACCAGATAGAGCAGAGAATGAGGTACTGACCAGATATAGGAGAGAATGAGGTACTGACCAGATATAGGAGAGAATGAGGTACTGACCAGATATAGGAGAGAATGAGGTACTGACCAGATATAGGAGAGAATGAGGTACTGACCAGATATAGGAGAGAATGAGGTACTGACCAGTTATAGGAGAGAATGAGGTACTGACCAGATATAGGAGAGAATGAGGTACTGACCAGATATAGGAGAGAATGAGGTACTGACCAGATATAGGAGAGAATGAGGTACTGACCAGATATAGGAGAGAATGAGGTACTGACCAGATATAGGAGAGAATGAGGTACTGACCAGATATAGGAGAGAATGAGGTACTGACCAGATATAGGAGAGAATGAGGTACTGACCAGATATAGGAGAGAATGAGGTACTGACCAGATATAGGAGAGAATGAGGTACTGACCAGATATAGGAGAGAATGAGAGCCCGTTTTCTCAGGTAGGGGATCCTGAAGAGGTCCAACATGTTGCTTGTCTTGGTCGAGCTGCAGCCCTCCACCTGCAGCTGGGAGGAGGAGATACAGTAGAGTTAGAGTTAGGAGGAGATACAGCAGAGTTAGGAGGAGGAGATACAGTAGAGTTTGGAGGAGATACAGCAGAGTTAGGAGGAGGAGGAGATACAGCAGAGTTGGGAGGAGGAGATACAGCAGAGTTAGGAGGAGATACAGCAGAGTTAGGAGGAGGAGGAGATACAACAGAGTCAGGAGGAGGAGATACAGCAGAGTTAGGAGGAGATACAGCAGAGTTAGGAGGAGGAGGAGATACAACAGAGTCAGGAGGAGGAGATACAGCAGAGTTAGGAGGAGGAGGAGATACAGCAGAGTCAGGAGGAGGAGGAGATACAGCAGAGTTAGGAGGAGGAGGAGATACAGCAGAGTCAGGAGGAGGAGGAGATACAGCAGAGTTAGGAGGAGGAGGAGATACAGCAGAGTTAGGAGGAGGAGGAGATACAGCAGAGTCAGGAGGAGGAGGAGATACAGCAGAGTTAGGAGGAGGAGGAGATACAGCAGAGTCAGGAGGAGGAGGAGATACAGCAGAGTTAGGAGGAGGAGGAGATACAGCAGAGTTAGGAGGAGGAGGAGATACATGAGAGTTAGGAGGAGGAGGAGATACAGTAGAGTTAGAGTTAGGAGGAGATACAGCAGAGTTAGGAGGAGGAGGAGATACAACAGAGTCAGGAGGAGGAGGAGATACAGCAGAGTTAGGAGGAGGAGGAGATAAAGCAGAGTTAGGAGGAGGAGGAGATACATGAGAGTTAGGAGGAGGAGGAGATACAGCAGAGTTAGGAGGAGGAGATACAGTAGAGTTAGGAGGAGGAGATACAGCAGAGTTAGGAGGAGGAGATACAGCAGAGTCAGGAGGAGGAGATACAGCAGAGTTAGGAGGAGGAGGAGATACAGCAGAGTTAGGAGGAGGAGGAGATACAGCAGAGTTAGGAGGAGGAGGAGATACAGCAGAGTTAGGAGGAGGAGGAGATACAGCAGAGTTAGGAGGAGGAGGAGATACAGCAGAGTTAGGAGGAGGAGGAGATACAGCAGAGTTAGGAGGAGGAGGAGATACAGCAGAGTTGGGAGGAGGAGGAGATACAGCAGAGTTGGGAGGAGGAGATACAGCAGAGTTAGGAGGAGATACAGCAGAGTTAGGAGGAGGAGGAGATACAGCAGAGTTGGGAGGAGGAGATACAGCAGAGTTAGGAGGAGATACAGCAGAGTTAGGAGGAGGAGGAGATACAACAGAGTCAGGAGGAGGAGATACAGCAGAGTTAGGAGGAGGAGGAGATACAGCAGAGTTAGGAGGAGGAGGAGATACAGCAGAGTTAGGAGGAGGAGATTCAGTAGAGTTAGGAGGAGGAGGAGATACAGCAGAGTTAGGAGGAGGAGATTCAGCAGAGGTATGAGGAGGAGGAGGAGATACAGTAGAGTTAGGAGGAGGAGATTCAGTAGAGAAGGTTTGAATCCTAAGCAACCTGCCGACACATAGTTTGAAGTACAATACCAACATAGCTACTGTAGTAGGTCAAAGCTGTGTGCTCGAAAACCTTGGTAGAGGTGGAGTAGGCATTGTGGTGCTCATGTGAATTTCCCTTATTTTTCGGCTTCAGACCAATGCCTATTCTCACTTAAAACGTTTTGTTTTTAATGGTGTTCTAGACCCATCCAGACTGCCAACTATACACTGCCTCTACATTACGAACACCTGCTCTTTCCATGACATACTGTAGACTGACCAGGTGAATCCAGCTGAAAGCTATGATCCCTTATTGATGTCACTTGTTAAATCCACTTCAATCAGTGTAGATGAGGGGAGGAGACAGGTTAAAGAAGGATTTTTAAGCCTTGTGTCACGTCGTTGAAGAACGGGTCAGACCAAGGCGCAGCGTGAAATGCATACATGTTTATTAAACTGAATAAACATACAAAACAACAAACGGCAACGAAACGTGACGTCGGAAGGCTACACACTAACAACTCCATATTAGGAAGGTGTTCCTAATGTTTGGTGTACAGTGGGGAAAAAAGGATTTAGTCAGCCACCAATTGTGCAAGTTCTCCCACTTAAAAAGATGAGAGAGGCCTGTAATTTACATCATAGGTACACGTCAACTATGACAGATAAAATGAGGGAAAAAAATCCAGAAAATCACATTGTAGGATTTTTTATGAATTTATTTGCAAATTATGGTGGAAAATAAGTATTTGGTCAATAACAAAAGTTTCTCAATACTTTGTTATAAACCCTTTGTTGGCAATGACACAGGTCAAACGTTTTCTGTAAGTCTTCACAAGGTTTTCACACACTGTTGATGGTATTTTGGCCCATTCCTCCATGCAGATCTCCTCTAGAGCAGTGATGTTTTGGGGCTGTCGCTGGGCAACACGGACTTTCAACTCCCTCCAAAGATTTTCTATGGGGTTGAGATCTGGAGACTGGCTAGGCCACTCCAGGACCTTGAAATGCTTCTTACGAAGCCACTCCTTCGTTGCCCGGGCAGTGTGTTTGGGATCATTGTCATGCTGAAAGACCCAGCCATGTTTCATCTTCAATGCCCTTGCTGATGGAAGGAGGTTTTCACTCAAAATCTCAAGATACATGGCCCCATTCATTCTTTCCTTTACACGGATCAGTCGTCCTGGTCCCTTTGCTGAAAAACAGCCCCAAAGCATGATGTTTCCACCCCCATGCTTCGCAGTAGGTATTCTTTGGATGCAACTCAGCATTCTTTGTCCTCCAAACATGACGAGTTGAGTTTTTACCAAAAAGTTCTATTTTGGTTTCATCTGACCATATGACATTCTCCCAATCCTCTTCTGGATCATCCAAATGCACTCTAGCAAACTTCAGACGGGCCTGGACATGTACTGGCTTAAGCAGGAGGACACGTCTGGCACTGCAGGATTTGAGTCCCTGGCGGCGTAGTGTGTTACTGATGGTAGGCTTTGTTACTTTGGTCCCAGTTCTCTGCAGGTCATTCACTAGGTCCCCCCGTGTGGTTCTGGGATTTTTGCTCACCGTTCTTGTGATCATTTTGACCCCACGGGGTGAGATCTTGCGTGGAGCCCCAGATCGAGGGAGATTATCAGTGGTCTTGTATGTCTTCCATTTCCTAATAATTGCTCCCACAGTTGATTTCTTCAAACCAAGCTGCTTACCTATTGCAGATTCAGTCTTCCCAGCCTGGTCTACAATTTTGTTTCTGGTGTCCTTTGACAGCTCTTTGGTTCAAACAGGTGCCATTAATACAGGTAATTAGTGGAGGACAGAGGAGCCTCTTAAAGAAGAAGTTACAGGTCTGTGAGAGCCAGAAATCTTGCTTGTTTGTAGGTGACCAAATACTAATTTTCCACCATGATTTGCAAATAAATTCATAAGAAATCCTACAATGTGATTTTCTGGAATTTTTTTCCTCAATTTGTCTGTCATAGTTGACGTGTACCTATGATGAAAATATAGAAAAATACAGGCCTCTCTCATCTTTTTAAGTGGGAGAACTTGCACAAAAAGTGGCTGACTAAATACTTTTTTCCCCCACTGTACTTAATGTAGTCTTCTAGTAACCTGCTGGATGTTAGGATGATTATGATGATAACCTGCTGGATGTTAGGATGATAGTGATGATAACCTGCTGGATGTTAGGATGATAGTAACCGCGATATAACCGCGATTGATAATAGACAGTACTGTGCAGCCGTCTTCATCGACCTGGCCAAGGCTTTCGACTCTGTCAACCACCGCATTCTTATTGGCAGACTAAATAGCCTTGGTTTCTCAAATGACTGCCTCGCCTGGTTCACCAACTACTTCTCAGATAGAGTTCAGTGTGTCAAATCGGAGGGCCTGTTGTCTGGACCTATGGCAGTCTCTATGGGGGTGCCACAGGGTTCAATTCTTGGGCCGACACTTTTCTCCGTGTATATCAATGATGTCGCTCTTGCTGCTGGTGACTCTCAGATCCACCTCTACGCAGACGACACCATTTTGTATACATCTGGCCCTTCATTGGACACTGTGTTAACAAACCTCCAAACGAGCTTCAATGCCATACAACAATCCTTCAGTAGCCTCCAACTGCTCTTAAACACTAGTAAAACTAAATGCATGCTTTTCAATCGAACGCTGCTGGCACCCGCCCACCCGACTAGAATCACCACTCTCGACGGGTCTGACCTAGAGTATGTGGACAACTACAAATACCTAGGTGTCTGGTTAGACTGTAAACTCAACTTCCAGACTCACATAAAGAATCTCCAATCCAAAGTTAAATCTAGAATCGGCTTCCTATTTCGCAACAAAGCCTCCTTCACTCATGCTGCCAAACATGCCCTCGTAAAACTGACTATCCTACCGATTCTTGACTTCGGCGATGTCATTTACAAAATAGCCTCCAACACTCTACTCAGCAAATTGGATGTAGTCTATCACAGTGCCATCCGTTTTGTCTCCAAAGCCCCATACACTACCCACCACTGTGACCTGTACGCTCTTGTTGGCTGGTCCTCACTACATGTTCGTCGTCAAACCCACTGGCTCCAGGCCATCTATAAATCACTGCTAGGCAAATCCCCGCCTTATCTTAGCTCATTGGTCACCATAGCAGCACCCACCCGTAGTCTGCGCTCCAGCAGGTATATCTCACTGGTCATTCCCAAAGCCAACACCTCCTTTGGCCGCCATTCCTTCCAGTTCTCTGCTGCCAATGACTGGAACGAATTTCAAAAATCTCTGAAGCTGGAGACTCTTATCTCCCTCAATAACTTTAAGCATCAGTTGTCAGAGCACCTTACCGATCACTGCACCTGTACACAGCCCATCTGAAATTAGCCCACCCAACTACCTCATCCCTATATTGTTATTTATTTTGCTCTTTTGCACCCCAGTATCTCTATTTGCACATAATCTCTTGCACATCTAGCATTCCAGTGTTAATACTATTGTAATTATTCTGCACTATAGCCTATTTATTGCCTTACCTCCATAACTTGCTACATTTGCACACACTGTATATATATTTTCTGTTGTATTTTTGACTTTATGTTTTTTACCCCATATGTAACTCTGTGTTGTTTTTATTGCACTGCTTTGCTTTATCTTGGCCAGGTCGCAGTTGTAAATGAGAACCTGTTCTCAACTGGCTTACCTGGTTAAATAAAGGTGAAATCAAAAAATAAAAAATAAACTAACCTGGTCCAGCAGGGCTTCAGGGACCTCCCTCCCGTTGATTCTGGCTGCTCTGCGGATCTCCTGACGAGCCTCCTCCTGTCGGCCCTGGGTCATCAGCCACCGTGCTGACTCTGGGAGGATCCTACCAGACGATCAGGGATGGGGAGTCAAGGATGGGTCCAGGAAGTACAGGGATGGGGAGTCAAGGATGGGTCCAGCAAGTACAGGGATGGGGAGTCAAGGATGGGTCCAGCAAGTACAGGGATGGGGAGTCAAGGATGGGTCCAGCAAGTACAGGGATGGGAAGTCAAGGATGGGTCCAGCAAGTACAGGGATGGGGAGTCAAGGATGGGTCCGGCGTCAAGGATGGGTCCAGCAAGTACAGGGATGGGGAGTCAAGGATGGGTCCAGGAAGTACAGGGATGGGGAGTCAAGGATGGGTCCAGGAAGTACAGGGATGGGGAGTCAAGGATGGGTCCAGCAAGTACAGGGATGGGGAGTCAAGGATGGGTCCAGCAAGTACAGGGATGGGGAGTCAAGGATGGGTCCAGGAAGTACAGGGATGGGGAGTCAAGGATGGGTCCAGGAAGTACAGGGATGGGGAGTCAAGGATGGGTCCAGCAAGTACAGGGATGGGGAGTCAAGGATGGGTCCAGGAAGTACAGGGATGGGGAGTCAAGGATGGGTCCAGCAAGTACAGGGATGGGAAGTCAAGGATGGGTCCAGCAAGTACATGGATGGGGAGTCAAGGATGGGTCCAGCAAGTACAGGGATGGGGAGTCAAGGATGGGTCTAAAAAAGAGATGGGTGGAGTAGGCTTCTCTAAAACCACACCTCTGCACCAGCTGACAGACTGACGGGGTTAGAGGTTAGAGACGTACCAGTAGAATACCCCCAGCAGCAGGACAGGGCTGGAGAGGACCAGCTGACAGACTGACAGGTTAGAGGTTAGAGGTTAGAGACGTACCAGTAGAATACCCCCAGCAGCAGGACAGGGCTGCGGAGGACCAGCTGACAGACTGACAGGTCAGGGTTCAGAACGTACCAGTAGAATAACCCGAGGAACAGGACAGGGCTGGAGAGGACCAGCTGACAGACTGACAGGTCAGGGTTCAGAACGTACCAGTAGAATACCCCGAGGAACAGGACAGGGCTGGAGAGGACCAGCTGTAGGATCCTCCAGTCTCTGACCCCGTAGGCGATCCCAGACATCAGCATCAGACCGATGGCATAGAAACAGTGGGAGAAGATGGTGAACAGAGCCCTCCTGTTATTACCGGTCCACTCAGCACCTGGTTAGATCAAGGGGTTAGAGGTCAGAGGTGAACAGAGCCCTCCTGTTGTTACCTGTCCACTCAGCACCTGGTTAGAGGTCAGAGGTGAACAGAGCCCTCCTGTTATTACCGGTCCACTCAGCACCTGGTTAGATCAAGGGGTTAGAGGTCAGAGGTGAACAGAGCCTTCCTGTTATTACCTGTCCACTCAGCACCTGGTTAGATCAAGGGGTTAGAGGTCAGAGGTGAACAGAGCCTTCCTGTTATTACCTGTCCACTCAGCACCTGGTTAGAGGTCAGAGGTGAACAGAGCCCTCCTGTTATTACCTGTCCACTCAGCACCTGGTTAGAGGTCAGAGGTGAACAGAGCCTTCCTGTTATTACCTGTCCACTCAGCACCTGGTTAGATCAAGGGGTTAGAGGTCAGAGGTTGTTACCTGGAGGATGGAAACACATACAGTACATGACAGAGGAGTCTGACGGCCATGTCAAATATCTAGTATGGTATTGGCCAACTTGGGTCCCAGAGGGCTGCTGGTTGCAGGATTTTGTTCCAGCCCAGCTCTAACACAGCTTATTTCTGGGAAGTAAACAACTGTACCTTGCATTTGATACAAGAAAGGTGAGAGTTTCAGTTTTCACTAAGTGAAAAGGAAGTTATATGGTATAACATCGCAGTGTACCCACCTAAAACATAGGTGTTTATAGCGATGCCTGAGATGGTGGTGCCGACCATGAATCTGAAGGCTATGTAAACATAGATGTTGGGAGAGAAGGCTGCTCCCACGCCGAACAACAGCTGGATGAGTAGAGAGAGGAGGACCACAAAACGCCTACCATACCTGAGGAGCAGAGAGGAAAAAGAAGAGGTGAGGAGGGGAGGGGAGAGGGAGGGAGGAGAAGGAGAGGTGAGGAGGGAGGGGAGAGGAAAGGGAGGGGAGGGAGGAGGAGAGGGAGGGAGGGAGGAGGGGAGGGGAGAGGAGAGGTGATGTGATGGGGGAGGGGAGAGGAGAGGGAGGGGAGGGGAGGAGAGGGAGGAGGAGAGGGAGGGAGGAGGGGAGGGAGGAGGGGAGGGGAGAGGTGAGGTGAGGGGGGAGAGGAGAGGGAGGGGAGGGGAGGGAGGAGGAGAGGGAGGGAGGGGAGGGGAGGGGAGGGGAGGGGAGGGGAGGGGAGGGGAGGGGAGGGGAGGGGAGGGGAGGGAGGAGGAGAGGGAGGCAGGGAGGGAGGAGGGGAGAGGAGAGGTGAGATGAGGGGGAGAGAAGGGGAGGGGAGGGGAGGGGAGGGGAGGGGAGGGGAGGGGAGGGGAGGGGAGGGGAGGGGAGGGGAGAGGGAGGGGAGGGAGGAGGAGAGGGAGGGAGGAGAAAGGAGAGGTGAGGAGGAGAGGGGAGAGGAGAGGGAGGGGAGGGAGGAGGAGAGGGAGGGAGGAGAAAGGAGAGGTGAGGAGGGGAGGGGAGAGGGAGGGAGGAGAAGGAGAGGTGAGGAGGGAGGGGAGAGGAAAGGGAGGGGAGGGAGGAGGAGACCCTTCTACCCTTGCCACCACTGCTGAAAAGAAACCTAGGGGAAACACTGGATGAGTCCATACCTGTCTGCCATTGGCCCAAACACCAGAGCACCAATCAGGAGCCCTGCCATGTAGATGGACTGGGACGCCTCATTCAGACCACTGTTGGCACACACCAGGTTGAACTGAAGAGGATGGGAGGAGGAGGGGAGGAGGAGGGGAGGAGGAAGGGAGGAGAGGAGGAGGGGAGGAGGAAGGGGGGAGAGGAGGAGGGGAGGAGGAAGGGAGGAGAGGAGGAGGGGAGAACCATAATAAAGATAGCATAATAAGGACGTGCTGCAAACAGAGAAAATAGGTTGAACGTGGCAACAATACATTGGAGACATATCTGTTATTTGATAAATATCTGTTCTGTTATTGCAGACATATTTGTTCTTTGATAAATATCTGTTCCATTTTTGGAGACATATCTGTTATTTGATATATATCTGTTCTGTTTGTCACGCCCTGGCTCTGGGGACACTGTTATGTTGAGCCAGGGTGTGTAATTCTATGTTTGTATTTCTATGTTGGCCTGAGTGACTCCCAATCAGAGGCAACGAGTGTCAGCTGGTTGTCTCTGATTGGGAGCCATATTTAACTGTCTGTCTTTCACTTTGTGTTTGTGGTTTCTTGTTCTTATTTGGTTTGTGTTAAACCGTAGACATCACGTTATCGTCTGTTGTTTTTGATCGTGTGATCAGTATAATAAATATTATGTTCACCTTCAACGCTGCGCCTTGGTCTCTCCCTGACGATCGTGACAGAAGAAACCACCAAGATGTGACCAAGCAGCGTGTCCAGGAGCCATCGCCAGGGAGATCTCTAACAGATCTCCTTCGCCTCCTCGACTGGGTCAAGCCGGATGAGGAGGAGAGGGGCTTGACATTGTGGCAGAAGGGCGAACGGCTGGCGAGGGACATGGAGACCTTGGCCACGGGTAGGAGTGAAGCCCAGAAATTTTTTAGGGGGGGGCTAACGCCGTGGACGACGGGCCAGCAGGAGACCGCGGCAGAGCGGCCCAGCGGATTGGCAGAGGAGGCCGCCAGGTTACGGGGGCCACTGGTCGAAGAGGGGGTGGAAGATGTAGAGGCACGGCGAGAGGTACTGGCGTGTGTTGCCAGTCCGGTCCGGCCTGTTCCTGATCCCCACGTAGGGCCAGTGGTGTGTGTTCCCAGTACGGTCCGGCCTGTTCCTGCCACTCGCACCAAGTCTACAGTGCGCATCGCCAGCTTGGCCCGGCCCATTCCTGCTCCCCGCACCAAGTCAGTGGTGCGTTTCGTCAGCCCTGTTCGGCCCGTTCCTGCTCCCCGCACCAAGTCTGTGGTGCGTTTCGTCAGCCCTGTCCGGCCCGTTCCTGCTCTCCGCACCAAGTCTGTGGTGCGCGTCGCCAGCCCAGTCCGGCCCGTTCCTGCTCTCCGCACCGAGTCTGTGGTGCGCGTCGCCAGCCCAGTCCGGCTCATTCCTGCTCGCCGCACCAAGTCTGTGGTGCGTATCGTCAGCCCTGTCCGGCCCGCTCCTGCTCCCCACACCAAGCCAGTGGTGTGCGTCGTCAGTCCAGCACGGCCCGTGCCTGTTCCCCACACCAAGCCAGTGGTGTGCGTCGTCGGTCCGGCACGGCCCGTGCTTGTTCCACTGGTGCCTGGTCCGGCACCGGTCAGATGCGTTACGCCGGAGCTAGAGCAATCCGCTCCATCAGTGTGCAGTCCAGCTCCGGCCAGCGGGGCCAGACCAGACCAGGGGTACTTTGGGGGGTTGGAGAGGGAGTGGGGATCAGGCCCGGAGCCGGATCCGCCGCCAAGGCGGAGTGCCCACCCGGTCCCTCCCCTGTGGTATTTAGTTGGCGCGGTCGGAGTCCGCGCCTTTAGGGGGGGGGTACTGTCACGCCCTGGCTCTGGGGACACTGTTATGTTGAGCCAGGGTGTGTAATTCTATGTTTGTATTTCTATGTTGGCCTGAGTGACTCCCAATCAGAGGCAACGAGTGTCAGCTGGTTGTCTCTGATTGGGAGCCATATTTAACTGTCTGTCTTTCACTTTGTGTTTGTGGTTTCTTGTTCTTATTTGGTTTGTGTTAAACCGTAGACATCACGTTATCGTCTGTTATTTTTGATCGTGTGATCAGTATAATAAATAATATGTTCACCTTCAACGCTGCGCCTTGGTCTCTCCCTGACGATCGTGACACTGTTATTGCAGACATATCTGTTCTTTGATAAATATCTGTTTTGTTCTTTGAGACATATCTGTTCTTTGATAAATATCTGTTCTGTTCTTGCAGACATATCTGATCTTTGATAAATATCTGTTCCGTTCTTGGAGACATATCTGTTCTTTGATAAATATCTGTTCTGTTCTTGCAGACATCTGTTCTTTGATATATATCTGTTCTGTTCTTGGCGACATATCTGTTCTTTGATAAATATCTGTTCTGTTCTTGCATACATATCTGTTCTTTGATAAATATCTGTTCTGTTCTTGCAGACATATCTGTTCTTTGATAAATATATGTTCTGTTGTTGGAGACATATATGTTCTTTGATAATTATCTGTTCTGTTCTTGCAGACATATCTGTTATTTGATAAATATCTGTTCTGTTCTTGGAGACATCTGTTCTTTGATAAATATCTGTTCTGTTCTTGCAGACATCTGTTCTTTGATAAATATCTGTTCTAATCCTAGAGACATCTGTTCTTTGATAAATATCTGTTCTGTTCTTGCAGACATATCAGTTCTTTGATAAATATCTGTTCTGTTCTTGGAGAAATCTGTTCTTTGATAAATACCTGTTCTGTTCTTGCAGACATTTCTGTTATTTGATAAATATCTGTTCTGTTCTTGCAGACATATTCATTCTTTGATAAATATCTGTTCTGTTCTTGTGGACATATCTGTTCTTTGATAAATATCTGTTCTGTTCTTGTGGACATATCTGTTCTTTGATAAATATCTGTTCTGTTCTTGGAGAGTTCTGTTCTGTTTTTGGAGACATATATGTTCTTTGATAAAAATCTGTTCTGTTCTTGGAGACATACAGTACCAGTCAAAAGTTTGGACACACCTACTTACTCAGGGGTTTTTCTTTATTTTAAATATTTTCTACATTGTAGAATATTAGTGAAGACATCAAAACTATGAAATAACACATACGGAATCATGTAGTAACCAAAAAAGTGTTAAGCAAAGTAGCCACCCTTTGCCTTGATGACAGCTTTGCACACTCTTGGCATTCTCTCAACCAGCTTCACCTGGAATGCTTTTCCAACAGTCTTGAAGAAGTTCCCACATATGCTGAGCACTTATTGGCTGCTTTTCCTTCACTCTGCGGTCCAACTCATCCCAAACCATCTCAATTGGGTTGAGGTCGGGTGATTGTGGAGGCCAGGTCATCTGATGCAGTACTCCATCACCCTTCTTGGTCAAATAGCTCTTACCCAGCCTGGAGGTGTGTTTTGGGTCATTGTCCTGTTGAAAAACAAATGATAGCCCCACTAAGCGCAAACCAGATGGGATGGTGTATCGCTGCAGAATGCTGTGGTAGTTATGCTGGTTGAGTGTGCCTTGAATTCTAAATAAATCACATACAGTGTAACCAGCATAGCACCACCACACCATCACACCTCCTCCTCCATGCTTCACGGTGGGAACCACACATGTGGAGATCATCCGTTCACCTACTCTGCGTCTCACAAAGACACGGCGGTTGGAACCAAATATCTCAAATTTGGACTCATCAGACCAAAGGACAGATTTCCACCGGTCTAATGTCCATTGCTCGTGTTTCTTGGCCCAAGCAAGTCTCTTCTTATTATTGGTGGCCTTTAGTAGTGGTTTCTTTGCAGCAATTAGACCATGAAGGCCTGATTCACACAGTCTCCTCTGAACAGTTGATGTTGAGATGTGTCTGTTACTTGAACTCTGTGAAGCATTTATTTGGGCTGCAATCTGAGGTGCAGTTAACTCTAATGAACTTATCCTCTGCAGCAGAGGTAACTCTGGGTCTTCCTTTCCTGTGGCGGTCCTCATGAGAGCCAGTTTAATCATAGTGCTTGATGGTTTTTGCGACTGCACTTGAAGATACTTTCAAAGTTCTTGACATTTTCTGGATTGACTGACCTTCGAAGTAATAATGGACTGTCGTTTCTCTTTGTTTATTTGAGCTGTTCTTGCCATAATATGGACTTGGTCTTTTACCAAATACGGCTGGCTATCTTCTGTATACCCCCCCTACCTTGTCACAACACAACTGATTTGCTCAAACGCATTTAGAAGGAAATAAATTCCACAAATTAACGTTTAACAAGGCACACCTGTCAATTGAAATGCATTCCAGGTGACTACCTCATAAAGCTGGTTGAGAGAATGCCAAGAGTGTGCAAAGCTGTCAACAAGGCGAAGGGTGGCTACTTTGAAGAATCTCAAATATAAAATAAATTTTGAATTATTTAACACTTTTTTGGTTACTACATGATTCCATATGTGTTATTTCATAGTTTTGATGTCTTCACTATTATTCTACAATGTCGAAAATAGTAAAAAATTAAGAAAAACCCTGGAATGAGTAGGTGTATCTAAACTTTTGATTGGTACTGTATCTGTTCTGTTCGTGGAGACATATCTGTTCTGTTCGTGGAGACATTTCTGTTCTGTTCATGGAGACATATCTGTTCTGTTCATGGAGACATATCTGTTCTGTTCGTGGAGACATATCTGTTCTGTTCGTGGAGACATATCTGTTCTGTTCGTGGAGACATATCTGTTCTGTTCATGGAGACATATCTGTTCTGTTCATAACATGTAGTCTACACCAGTTGTAGTCAGTGCCGTTTGTTGTTCATGAGCATGGCCTTGTTTCTATTGCAGCATGTTGGATGACTGTCATTCATCTTCCATTCACCCAGTTCAACGTAACAGTGATAGGTTTAGGCTACTACATGATACTCACATGTTCCCTATACACATCATGAGGTTGTTACAACCTAGCCTATGAATGAAAGTTTACAACGTAGGTGCACACAGGTCGAGAGAAACATTTGAGGTGACAGACAGTGACACATTCAATACTGCCTTGCACACTCTTGCCTGCATCCAGCTGATATAGGGTGTAATCATTAGTCCAACAGTTGCAAACAAGAGTTTCTATTGGACAAATTCAGGTATGTTTATCCCCGTTTTGTTCCGTTTGCTTCCGTTTAAGAAAGGTTTTTCAACAGAATCAGCGGAATTAATACACCCCTGATCACGCGTAAACACAGTTCACTTTCATAGCAGCAACGTTGTATTCCTTCTCGCATCTATGCGCTCTTCTCCTCTCACCGCTTCCCTTCACTTGTGGACTTCAACACATCAGCTGTATGTGACCAGGTGAAAAAACCTTTCCAAGCCAAACCTTCATATCATAACCGCTAACCGCTACACACAGCCTACATCGTTGTCGCCATATTAGCTAAATTAACGTCCTAGTCAGCATAGCTAATAGAACTAACGTGTTAGTAAACCCGCTCCAATCATGCAGTAACATTACAGTGTACAGTCAGGTAAGCAGTTACACTGGCGGGCCCCGGTGACAATAAATTATTAAAACCAAAAGCTTACCTTGACTTGGAAGAGTTCCAGTGTTGTGTTGGATAGTCATAGCCAGCTAGCTAACATAGCATCCCTCTGTTTGAGCAGGGTGTTTCAGTAGGCTGACCTAGCTAGCTGCATTTGTTAGCTAAGTAAGTGAAACTGAAAAAAATAACTCTTTCTCTCTATTTCTCTCTTGCTTCTCCTTCATTTTGGAAGAGATTAATTTGTTCAAAACTGTTCAACTATTGTCTTTCTCTCTCTTTGAGTCAACTACTCACTACATTTTATGCACTACAGTGCTAGCTAGCTGTAGTTTATGCATTCAGTACTAATTATCTGATCCTTTGATTGGGTGGACAACATGTCAGTTCATGCTGCAAGAGCTCTGGTAGGCTGGTGGACGTCCTCCGGAAGTTGTCATAATTACTGTGTAAGTCTATGGAAGGGGGTGAGAACCATGAGCCTCCTAGATTTTGTATTGAAGTCAATGTACCCAGAGGAGGACGGAAGCTAGCTGTCCTCTGGCTACACCATGGTGCTAGTGCTGTTGAGGCTACTGTAGACCTTATTTGCAAAATAGTGTGTTTTAATCAATTATTTGGTGACGTGATTCTATTTAGTATAGTTTTATCTAAAAAGGCTAACTTTTAAAATGTTTAAAAAATATATTATTTAATGAAATTCCCTGAGGAGGATGGTCCTCCCCTTCCTCCTCTGAGGAGCCTCCACTGGTCTACACAGTACATGTAGTCTAGACAGTACATGTAGTCTAGATAGTACATGTAGTCTAGATAGTACATGTTGTCCCAGTCGTTCTGTTATTACACAACTATACAGTGTTGATTGAATAAGGGACAAGACAAGACAGCCCCACAGTCTGAATGGGAGGAACAGTATGATTTATGATGATGATTTACAGTGGGGAGAACAAGTATTTGATACACTGCCAATTTTGCAGGTTTTCCTACTTACAAAGCATGTAGAGGTCTGTAATTTTTATCATAGGTACACTTCAACTGTGAGAGACGGAATCTAAAACAAAAATTCAGAAAATCACATTGTATGATTTTTAAGTAATTAATTTGCATTTTATTGCATGACATAAGTATTTGATACATCAGAAAAGCAGAACTTAATATTTGGTACAGAAACCTTTGTTTGCAATTACAGAGATCATACGTTTCCTGTAGGTCTTGACCAGGTTTGCACACACTGCAGCAGGGATTTTGGCCCACTCCTCCATACAGACCTTCTCTAGATCCTTCAGGTTTCGGGGCTGTCGCTGGGCAATACGGACTTTAAGCTCCCTCCAAAGATGTTCTATTGGGTTCAGGTCTGGAGACTGGCTAGGCCACTCCAGGACCTTGAGATGCTTCTTACGGAGCCACTCCTTAGTTGCCCTGGATGTGTGTTTCGGGTCGTTGTCATGCTGGAAGACCCAGCCACGACCCATCTTCAATGCTCTTACTGAGGGAAGGAGGTTGTTGGCCAAGATCTCGCGATACATGGCCCCATCCATCCTCCCCTCAATACGGTGCAGTCGTCCTGTCCCCTTTGCAGAAAAGCATCCCCAAAGAATGATGTTTCCACCTCCATGCTTCACGGTTGGGATGGTGTTCTTGGGGTTGTACTCATCCTTCTTCTTCCTCCAAACACGGCGAGTGGAGTTTAGACCAAAAAGCTCTATTTTTGTCTCATCAGACCACATGACCTTCTCCCATTCCTCCTCTGGATCATCCAGATGGTCATTGGAAAACTTCAGACGGGCCTGGACATGCGCTGGCTTGAGCAGGGGGACCTTGCGTGCGCTGCAGGATTTTAATCCATGACGGCGTGGTGCGTTACTAATGGTTTTCTTTGAGACTGTGGTCCCAGCTCTCTTCAGGTCATTGACCAGGTTCTGCCGTGTAGTTCTGGGCTGATCCCTCACCTTCCTCATGATCATTGATGCCCCACGAGGTGAGATCTTGCATGGAGACCCAGACCGAGGGTGATTGACCGTCATCTTGAACTTCTTCCATTTTCTAATAATTGCGCCAACAGTTGTTGCCTTCTCACCAAGCTGCTTGCCTATTGTCCTGTAGCCCATCCCAGCCTTGTGCAGGTCTACAATTTTATCCCTGATGTCCTTACACAGCTCTCTGGTTTTGGCCATTGTGGAGAGGTTGGAGTCTGTTTGATTGAGTGTGTGGACAGGTGTCTTTTATACAGGTATCGAGTTCAAACAGGTGCAGTTAATACAGGTAATGAGTGGAGAACAGGAGGGCTTCTTAAAGAAAAACTAACAGGTCTGTGAGAGCCGGAATTCTTACTGGTTGGTAGGTGATCAAATACTTATGTCATGCAATAAAATGCAAATGTATTACTTAAAAATCATACAATGTGATTTTCTGGATTTTTGTTTTTGATTCCGTCTCTCACAGTTGAAGTGTACCTATGATAAAAATTACAGACCTCTACATGCTTTGTAAGTAGGAAAACCTGCAAAATCGGCAGTGTATCAAATACTTGTTCTCCCCACTGTAGGTATGACAGGATGGCTGGCTGCCAAGTCTAACATCGTTATGGAAACAGCTGCCAAGTCTAACATCATTATGGAAACAGCTGCCAAGTCTAACATCATTATGGAAACAGCTGCCAAGTCTAACATCGTTATGGAAACAGCTGCCAAGTCTAACATCGTTATGGAAACAGCTGCCAAGTCTAACATCGTTATGGAAACAGCTGCCAAGTCTAACATCGTTATGGAAACAGCTGCCAAGTCTAACATCATTATGGAAACAGCTGCCAAGTCTAACATTATTATGGAAACAGCTGCCAAGTCTAACATCATTATGGAAACAGCTGCCAAGTCTAACATCATTATGGAAACAGCTGCCAAGTCTAACATCGTTATGGAAACAGCTGCCAAGTCTAACATCATTATGGAAACAGCTGCCAAGTCTAACATCATTATGGAAACAGCTGCCAAGTCTAACATCATTATGGAAACAGCTGCCAAGTCTAACATCGTTATGGAAACAGCTGCCAAGTCTAACATCATTATGGAAACAGCTGCCAAGTCTAACATCGTTATGGAAACAGCTGCCAAGTCTAACATCATTATGGAAACAGCTGCCAAGTCTAACATCGTTATGGAAACAGCTGCCAAGTCTAACATCATTATGGAAACAGCTGCCAAGTCTAACATCGTTATGGAAACAGCTGCCAAGTCTAACATCATTATGGAAACAGCTGCCAAGTCTAACATCATTATGGAAACAGCTGCCAAGTCTAACATCGTTATGGAAACAGCTGCCAAGTCTAACATCATTATGGAAACAGCTGCCAAGTCTAACATCGTTATGGAAACAGCTGCCAAGTCTAACATCGTTATGGAAACAGCTGCCAAGTCTAACATCGTTATGGAAACAGCTGCCAAGTCTAACATCGTTATGGAAACAGCTGCCAAGTCTAACATCATTATGGAAACAGCTGCCAAGTCTAACATTATTATGGAAACAGCCGACTGAGTCCAGTGCTGCCTGTCTGTCTTTCTGTCCTCTGTCACTCCGTATGTCTGTTGTCAGTCCTCTGTCTGTCTGTCAGTCCTCTGTCATTCCACCGTCAGTCCTCCGTCTGTCGGTCTGTTCTCAGTTCTCAGTATGTCTGTCTGTCAGTCCTCTGTCTGTCTGTCAGTCCTATTTCACTGTCTGTCTGTCTGTCAGTCCTATTTCACTGTCTGTTAGTCTCAGTATGTCCTCTGTCACTCTGTCATAAAGAGTGTTCAGGTTCAATCACATCAAAGTCCTATATCATTTCTATGATCATTCTATTAGCATAACCTCAATAGAGACATTATTATAGAGTAATCAGAAGAGAGAGATAGTTCTACAATAGATGGCTAGTAGAGAAGTTAAGGAGCATTATTCTACTGTTGCACATTTTGATCATTGTCCTACAGTACAGCTGGAGACACAAACATGTTCCATAAGTTAAAGTCTGGAACATGGAGCACACACAACTGGCAGATCACTGATAGGGGAATGGAGCACACACAACTGGCTCTCACCTGAGGCAGAAACATGGAGCACACACAACTGGCTCTCACCTGAGGCAGATCACTGATAGTGGAATGAGAGGGAGTGTGGCGTCATTATGATTCATTCAAACTAGGCATCAGACTGCAGGCTCAACAGATATTTAGTATTGGCACTGACCCATTGTCTGCCCCAACTAACCGGCCTGTCTCAAACAGGTGTAGAGAAAAACAGACCCTGTTCTTCCCTATGACCTTACCTCAGTCACCAGGCTGGTGGTCCCTTGGGGAGCCTCATACTTCCATCCATCCCTGCAGGAGATGGTACTGTTTATCCCGTACTCTTCAATAGTCTCCAAGTCCAGATCCACCGGAGTGTACATCTTACAGGACTGGAACCCAGGGCCCTCCTCAAGCGGAGGAAGGGTGAGGTTCTTCTGTCTATCGTTGGTCAGGTCGGGTCCCTGCGTCCTGATCCAGTCGGTGTTACAGTGGTGAGGGAAGTTCATCCCCGTAAACACCTGACAGAACATGTGGAACCCGTTGAAGATGTTCGGGAAGCATATCGCCGCCAACATTCGCTTCTGGAAAGTTCCAAACTCCCCGACCGCTGTCAGTACCTGCCCGAACCCGGAGCTCATCTTCAGTCACAGGTGTTGGTGCAACACGCAGGCTGGAAGTGTTCGATCGGAGATTGTTTGCCAAGTGTAGGCTAAACACCTTTCAATTGACAGGAGATCATTAGTGGTTAGATAAATTAATGTTTAATCTGTCACAACCCACTCACATGAGTGTTTTCAGGCGTTATCTGGTTATCTGCGTGCGTAAAATAATTCCTTACTCTACAAACCTTTAGAAAAAGAAATAACGTAAGTAAAATTCAAAGCCTCAACAAAATACTTAATTAGTTAAAGTGAATTGATAATCTAGTGCCTTAACAGTCTATTCCATTAGTTAAATGCATTTTTAGATGTGCCCCTCGTGCTTCTTTTTGCCTACTTCAGCAAAGTCAGTGGGACTTTGTACTGAACGGAGAACACGCGTGCCATATGGAACTTTAGACCTGTTGCTCTGAGCAGGGAACAATGTGGACATATATCTGGGACTGGGATGTTCTAGGACTGGGCGGGATGGGAACCACAAGGACATACATCTGGGACTGGGGGGGTATGAGCCCTGTTATGGGCTGAATGTTTAACCCTAAATTCATGATGTGTAGATAATTCTCCTTACATAATGATGTGTAGATAATGTATAACTTTCGTTTTGTAAGGTATTTTTAGTGAGTATTTTGTAAGGTTTGTTAGTGAGTAATTTGTAAGGTTTGTTAGTGAGTAATTTGTAAGGTATTTTTATTGAGTAATTTGTAAGGTTTGTTAGTGAGTATTTTGTAAGGTATTTTTATTGAGTAATTTGTAAGGTTTGTTAGTGAGTAATTTGTAAGGTTTGTTAGTGAGTAATTTGTAAGGTTTGTTAGTGAGTAATTTGTAAGGTATTTTTAGTGAGTAATTTGTAAGGTTTGTTAGTGAGTAATTTGTAAGGTTTGTTAGTGAGTAATTTGTAAAGTATTTTTAGTGAGTCATTTGTAAGGTTTGTTAGTGAGTAATTTGTAAGGTTTGTTAGTGAGTAATTTGTAAGGTATTTTTAGTGAGTAATTTGTAAGGTTTGTTAGTGAGTAATTTGTAAGGTATTTTTAGTGAGTCATTTGTAAGGTTTGTTAGTGAGTAATTTGTAAGGTTTGTTAGTGAGTAATTTGTAAGGTATTTTTAGTGAGTCATTTGTAAGGTTTGTTAGTGAGTAATTTGTAAGGTATTTTTAGTGAGTCATTTGTAAGGTTTGTTAGTGAGTAATTTGTAAGGTTTGTTAGTGAGTCATTTGTAAGGTTTGTTAGTGAGTATTTTGTAAGGTTTGTTAGTGAGTATTTTGTAAGGTATTTTTAGTGAGTATTTTGTAAGGTGTTTTTAGTGAGTATTTTGTAAGGTATTTTTAGTGAGTAATTTGTAAGGTATTTTTAGTGAGTATTTTGTAAGGTATTTTTAGTGAGCATTTTGTAAGGTATTTTGAGGCTAAGCTGTAGTATCGGCGAGGCTTATCTATGAAGTACAGCTTGTAATCAAATTGCTTTTCATAAGTAATGTTTTGTTGTTGCATATACCTGCCGAAAATGCTGCTCAAAGTCATTCCATTAGTGGGTGATGTCAGAGTAGAGGTCTTGGACCCATTCCGAAATGGACCTGGGACTTTTCCCAACCGGAACCTATATGCATAAATAAATAAAAAATATATAGAGACCATTTCCGAATGGACGCGAGGACAACTAGACCCGTTCCATATAGACCTGGTCCGTATAGACCCATGAGAAACAAGATTCTCTGGTCTGATGAAACCAAGATTGAACTCTTTGGCCTGAATGCCAAGCGTCACGTCTGGAGGAAACCTGGCACCGTCCCTACGGTGAAGCATGGTGGTGGCAGCATCATGCTGTGGGGATGTTTTTCAGCGGCAGGGACTGGGAGACTAGTCAGGATCGAGGCAAAGATGAACGGAGCAAAGTACAGAGAGATCCTTGATGAAAACCTGCTCCAGAGCGCTCAGGACCTCAGACTGGAGCGAAGGTTCACCTTCCAACAGGACAACGACAATAAGCACACAGCCAAGACAACGCAGGTGTGGCTTCAGGACAAGCCTCTGAATGTCCTTGAGTGGCCCAGCCAGAGCGCAGACTTGAATCTGATCGAACATCTCTGGAGAGACCTAAAAATAGCTGTGCAGCAACGCTCCCAATCCAACCTGATATAGCTTGAGAGGATCTGCAGAGAAGAATGGGAGAAACTCCCCAAATACAGGTGTGCCAAGCTTGTAGCGTCATACCCAAGAAGACTTGAGGCTGTAATCGCTGCCAAAGGTGCTTCAACAAAGAGCTGAGTAAAAGGTCTGAATACTTATGTAAATGTAATATCAATTTATTAATTTACTTATTTTTTGTAAACATCTCTAAAAACCTGTTTTTGCTTTGTCATTATGGGGTATGGTGTAGATTGATGAGGGGGGAAAATAAACAATTTAATCCACTTTAGAATAAGGCTGTAATGTAACAAAATGTGGAAAAAGTCAAGGGGTCTGAATACTTTCAGAATGCACTGTAGCTGCCATAGCTAGGTTATTTATCATCAAATATGATTATCTAGTACCTATCTTGACTGCATCAAACCGGGAGAAGCTAGTTAAGCTAGCTAACGTTAGCTGGCTCGGATATCTGAGGCTGCAGTGCTTTCTAATGCTACAGTTACAAATAACAACAACTTCATTCTCAATATAAAGTAGCAGCCTACCTGTTGGCTCTTGGTCGTTGTAGCCTGTCCTTCTCCCTGCTGGCTCTTGGTCGTTGTAGCCTGTCCTTTTCCCTGCTGGCTCTTGGTCGTTGTAGCCTGTCCTTCTCCCTGCTGGCTCTTGGTCGTTGTAGCCTGTCCTTCTCCCTGCTGGCTCTTGGTCGTTGTAGCCTGTCCTTCTCCCTGCTGGCTCTTGGTCATTGTAGCCTGTCCTTCTCCTTTAACTTTTACTTCCATCTTCCATTGATTGGATATCTTCTAACATGGAGGCTCAGGCTGTAGCCTATTGCCGCTTTGATGACTTCTGATTGGTCAACAGCAACAGCAAATACCACAGTCTGGTGCCGTCCCACGTAAAGCAGATTGTAGCAGGGAAAGCCAGAGTGAAACGAATGTCTAGTTCATGTAGTGTTTTCCTCACCGGGGTGAAAGGTGATCTTTTCTCTGAAACTTCTCTGTCGGGACAAAAGGACCCCAGGCTGCCCTGATCCACCTGCCTTTCTCCCTAAATACTCTCCTGGTTGCCGATAGCACCTTCTCTCTCTCTCTCTTTCCCTCTCAGTGTCAGAAAGCGAATGAGCAGCGGTCTTTCCTCCAGTAGTTGATCTAGAAGTGTTGGAAAGATAGGAGGGTGTTGATGGCCATACTGTTGGCTTTGAAGTGGGTGGAGGAAGTAAAGCCAGACAGAGTAGTTATTTGTTCTGATTCATGAGCAGTGGGTGGAGGAAGTAAAACCAGACAGAGTAGTTATTTGCTCTGATTCATGAGCAGTGGGTGGAGGAAGTAAAGCCAGACAGAGTAGTTATTTGTTCTGATTCATGAGCAGTGGGTGGAGGAAGTAAAGCCAGCCAGAGTAGTTATTTGCTCTGATTCATGAGCAGTGGGTGGAGGAAGAAAAGCCAGACAGAGTAGTTATTTGTTCTGATTCATGAGCAGTGGGTGGAGGAAGAAAAGCCAGACAGAGTTGTTATTTGTTCTGATTCATGAGCAGTGGGTGGAGGAAGAAAAGCCAGACAGAGTAGTTATTTGCTCTGATTCATGAGCAGTGGGTGGAGGAAGTAAAACCAGACAAAGTAGTTATTTGTTCTGATTCATGAGCAGTGGGTGGAGGAAGTAAAGCCAGACAGAGTAGTTATTTGTTCTGATTCATGAGCAGTGGGTGGAGGAAGTAAAGCCAGACAAAGTAGTTATTTGTTCTGATTCATGAGCAGTGGGTGGAGGAAGTAAAGCCAGACAGAGTAGTTATTTGTTCTGATTCATGAGCAGTGGGTGGAGGAAGTAAAGCCAGACAGAGTAGTTATTTGTTCTCATTCATGAGCAGTGGGTGGAGGAAGTAAAGCCAGACAGAGTAGTTATTTGTTCTCATTCATGAGCAGTGGGTGGAGGAAGTAAAGCCAGACAGAGTAGTTATTTGTTCTGATTCATGAGCAGTGGGTGGAGGAAGTAAAGCCAGCCAGAGTAGTTATTTGTTCTGATTCATGAGCAGTGGGTGGAGGAAGTACAGCCAGACAGAGTAGTTCTTTGCTCTGATTTATGAGCAGTGGGTGGAGGAAGAAAAGCCAGACAGAGTTGTTATTTGCTCTGATTCATGAGCAGTGGGTGGAGGAAGTAAAGCCAGAGAGTAGTTATTTGTTCTGATTTATGAGCAGTGGGTGGAGGAAGAAAAGCCAGACAGAGTAGTTATTTGTTCTGATTCATGAGCAGTGGGTGGAGGAGGTAAAGCCAGACAGAGTAGTTATTTGTTCTGATTCATGAGCAGTGGATGGAGGAAGTAAAGCCAGACAGAGTAGTTCTTTGCTCTGATTCATGAGCAGTGGGTGGAGGAAGAAAAGCCAGACAGAGTTGTTATTTGCTCTGATTCATGAGCAGTGGGTGGAGGAAGTAAAGCCAGACAGAGTAGTTATTTGTTCTGATTCATGAGCAGTGGGTGGAGGAAGTAAAGCCAGACAGAGTAGTTATTTGTTCTCATTCATGAGCAGTGGGTGGAGGAAGTAAAGCCAGACAGAGTAGTTATTTGTTCTGATTCATGAGCAGTGGGTGGAGGAAGTAAAGCCAGCCAGAGTAGTTATTTGTTCTGATTCATGAGCAGTGGGTGGAGGAAGAAAAGCCAGCCAGAGTAGTTATTTGTTCTGATTCATGAGCAGTGGGTGGAGGAAGTAAAGCCAGACAGAGTAGTTATTTGCTCTGATTTATGAGCAGTGGGTGGAGGAAGAAAAGCCAGACAGAGTTGTTATTTGCTCTGATTCATGAGCAGTGGGTGGAGGAAGTAAAGCCAGAGAGTAGTTATTTGTTCTGATTTATGAGCAGTGGGTGGAGGAAGTAAAGCCAGACAGAGTAGTTATTTGTTCTGATTCATGAGCAGTGGGTGGAGGAAGTAAAGCCAGCCAGAGTAGTTATTTGTTCTGATTCATGAGCAGTGGGTGGAGGAAGTAAAGCCAGACAGAGTAGTTATTTGTTCTGATTCATGAGCAGTGGGTGGAGGAAGTAAAACCAGACAGAGTAGTTATTGTTCTGATTCATGAGCAGTGGATGGAGGAAGTAAAGCCAGACAGAGTAGTTATTTGCTCTGATTCATGAGCAGTGGGTGGAGGAAGAAAAGCCAGATGGAGTAGTTATTTGCTCTGATTCATGAGCAGTGGGTGGAGGATTTAAAGCCAGACAGAGTAGTTATTTGCTCTGATTCATGAGCAGTGGGTGGAGGATTTAAAGCCAGACAGAGTAGTTATTTGTTCTGATTCATGAGCAGTGGGTGGAGGAAGAAAAGCCAGACAGAGTAGTTATTTGTTCTGATTCATGAGCAGTGGGTGGAGGAAGTAAAGCCAGACAGAGTAGTTATTTGTTCTGATTCATGAGCAGTGGGTGGAGGAAGTAAAGCCAGACAGAGTAGTTATTTGCTCTGATTCATGAGCAGTGGGTGGAGGAAGTAAAGCCAGACAGAGTAGTTATTTGTTCTGATTCATGAGCAGTGGGTGGAGGAAGTAAAGCTAGACAGAGTAGTTATTTGTTCTGATTCATGAGCAGTGGGTGGAGGAAGTAAAGCCAGACAGAGTAGTTATTTGTTCTGATTCATGAGCAGTGGATGGAGGAAGTAAAGCGAGACAGAGTAGTTATTTGTTCTGATTCATGAGCAGTGGATGGAGGAAGTAAAGCCAGACAGAGTAGTTCTTTGTTCTGATTCATGAGCAGTGGATGGAGGAAGTAAAGCCAGACAGAGTAGTTCTTTGCTCTGATTCATGAGCAGTGGGTGGAGGAAGAAAAGCCAGACAGAGTAGTTATTTGCTCTGATTCATGAGCAGTGGGTGGAGGAAGTAAAGCCAGACAGAGTAGTTATTTGTTCTGATTCATGAGCAGTGGGTGGAGGAAGTAAAGCTAGAAAGAGTAGTTATTTGTTCTGATTCATGAGCAGTGGGTGGAGGAAGTAAAGCCAGAGAGTAGTTATTTGTTCTGATTCATGAGCAGTGGATGGAGGAAGTAAAGCCAGACAGAGTAGTTATTTGTTCTGATTCATGAGCAGTGGGTGGAGGAAGTAAAGCCAGACAGAATAGTTATTTGCTCTGATTCATGAGCAGTGGGTGGAGGAAGTAAAGCCAGACAGAGTAGTTATTTGTTCTGATTTATGAGCAGTGGGTGGAGGAAGAAAAGCCAGACAGAGTTGTTATTTGTTCTGATTCATGAGCAGTGGGTGGAGGAAGTAAAGCCAGACAGAGTAGTTATTTGTTCTGATTCATGAGCAGTGGGTGGAGGAAGTACAGCCAGACAGATTAGTTATTTGTTCTGATTCATGAGCAGTGGGTGGAGGAGGTAAAGCCAGACAGAGTAGTTATTTGTTCTGATTCATGAGCAGTGGATGGAGGAAGTAAAGCCAGACAGAGTAGTTCTTTGCTCTGATTCATGAGCAGTGGGTGGAGGAAGAAAAGCCAGACAGAGTTGTTATTTGCTCTGATTCATGAGCAGTGGGTGGAGGAAGTAAAGCCAGACAGAGTAGTTATTTGTTCTGATTCATGAGCAGTGGGTGGAGGAAGTAAAGCCAGACAGAGTAGTTATTTGTTCTCATTCATGAGCAGTGGGTGGAGGAAGTAAAGCCAGACAGAGTAGTTATTTGTTCTGATTCATGAGCAGTGGGTGGAGGAAGTAAAGCCAGCCAGAGTAGTTATTTGTTCTGATTCATGAGCAGTGGGTGGAGGAAGTAAAGCCAGACAGAGTAGTTATTTGCTCTGATTTATGAGCAGTGGGTGGAGGAAGAAAAGCCAGACAGAGTTGTTATTTGCTCTGATTCATGAGCAGTGGGTGGAGGAAGTAAAGCCAGAGAGTAGTTATTTGTTCTGATTTATGAGCAGTGGGTGGAGGAAGAAAAGCCAGACAGAGTTGTTATTTGCTCTGATTCATGAGCAGTGGGTGGAGGAAGTAAAGCCAGACAGAGTAGTTATTTGTTCTGATTCATGAGCAGTGGGTGGAGGAAGAAAAGCCAGACAGAGTTGTTATTTGCTCTGATTCATGAGCAGTGGGTGGAGGAAGTAAAGCCAGAGAGTAGTTATTTGTTCTGATTTATGAGCAGTGGGTGGAGGAAGTAAAGCCAGACAGAGTAGTTATTTGTTCTGATTCATGAGCAGTGGGTGGAGGAAGTAAAACCAGACAGAGTAGTTATTGTTCTGATTCATGAGCAGTGGATGGAGGAAGTAAAGCCAGACAGAGTAGTTATTTGCTCTGATTCATGAGCAGTGGGTGGAGGAAGAAAAGCCAGACAGAGTAGTTATTTGCTCTGATTCATGAGCAGTGGGTGGAGGAAGTAAAGCCAGACAGAGTAGTTATTTGTTCTGATTCATGAGCAGTGGGTGGAGGAAGTAAAGCCAGACAGAGTAGTTATTTGTTCTGATTCATGAGCAGTGGGTGGAGGAAGTAAAGCCAGACAGAGTAGTTATTTGTTCTGATTCATGAGCAGTGGGTGGAGGAAGTAAAGCCAGAGAGTAGTTATTTGTTCTGATTCATGAGCAGTGGATGGAGGAAGTAAAGCCAGACAGAGTAGTTATTTGTTCTGATTCATGAGCAGTGGGTGGAGGAAGTACAGCCAGACAGAGTAGTTATTTGTTCTGATTCATGAGCAGTGGATGGAGGAAGTAAAGCCAGACAGAGTAGTTCTTTGCTCTGATTCATGAGCAGTGGGTGGAGGAAGAAAAGCCAGACAGAGTTGTTATTTGCTCTGATTCATGAGCAGTGGGTGGAGGAAGTAAAGCCAGACAGAGTAGTTATTTGTTCTGATTCATGAGCAGTGGGTGGAGGAAGTAAAGCTAGACAGAGTAGTTATTTGTTCTGATTCATGAGCAGTGGCTGGAGGAAGTAAAGCCAGAGAGTAGTTATTTGTTCTGATTCATGAGCAGTGGATGGAGGAAGTAAAGCCAGACAGAGTAGTTATTTTTTCTGATTCATGAGCAGTGGGTGGAGGAAGTAAAGCCAGACAGAATAGTTATTTGCTCTGATTCATGAGCAGTGGGTGGAGGAAGTAAAGCCAGACAGAGTAGTTATTTGTTCTGATTCATGAGCAGTGGGTGGAGGAAGAAAAGCCAGACAGAGTAGTTATTTGTTCTGATTCATGAGCAGTGGGTGGAGGAAGAAAAGCCAGACGGAGTTGTTATTTGCTCTGATTCATGAGCAGTGGGTGGAGGAAGTAAAGCCAGACAGAGTAGTTATTTGTTCTGATTCATGAGCAGTGGGTGGAGGAAGTAAAGCCAGCCAGAGTAGTTATTTGTTCTGATTCATGAGCAGTGGGTGGAGGAAGTAAAGCCAGAGAGTAGTTATTTGTTCTGATTCATGAGCAGTGGATGGAGGAAGTAAAGCCAGACAGAGTAGTTATTTGCTCTGATTATGAGCAGTGGGTGGAGGAAGAAAAGCCAGACAGAGTTGTTATTTGTTCTGATTCATGAGCAGTGGGTGGAGGAAGTAAAGCCAGACAGAGTAGTTATTTGTTCTGATTCATGAGCAGTGGGTGGAGGAAGTACAGCCAGACAGAGTAGTTATTTGTTCTGATTCATGAGCAGTGGGTGGAGGAAGTACAGCCAGACAGAGTAGTTATTTGTTCTGATTCATGAGCAGTGGGTGGAGGAAGTAAAGCCAGACAGAGTAGTTATTTGTTCTGATTCATGAGCAGTGGGTGGAGGAAGTAAAGCCAGACAGAGTAGTTATTTGTTCTGATTCATGAGCAGTGGATGGAGGAAGTAAAGCCAGAGAGTAGTTCTTTGCTCTGATTCATGAGCAGTGGGTGGAGGAAGAAAAGCCAGACAGAGTTGTTATTTGCTCTGATTCATGAGCAGTGGGTGGAGGAAGTAAAGCCAGACAGAGTAGTTATTTGTTCTGATTCATGAGCAGTGGGTGGAGGAAGTAAAGCTAGACAGAGTAGTTCTTTGTTCTGATTCATGAGCAGTGGGTGGAGGAAGTAAAGCCAGAGAGTAGTTATTTGTTCTGATTCATGAGCAGTGGATGGAGGAAGTAAAGCCAGACAGAGTAGTTATTTGTTCTGATTCATGAGCAGTGGGTGGAGGAAGTAAAGCCAGATAGAATAGTTATTTGCTCTGATTCATGAGCAGTGGGTGGAGGAAGTAAAGCCAGACAGAGTAGTTATTTGTTCTGATTCATGAGCAGTGGGTGGAGGAAGTAAAGCCAGACAGAGTAGTTATTTGTTCTGATTCATGAGCAGTGGGTGGAGGAAGAAAAGCCAGACAGAGTTGTTATTTGCTCTGATTCATGAGCAGTGGGTGGAGGAAGTAAAGCCAGACAGAGTAGTTATTTGTTCTGATTCATGAGCAGTGGGTGGAGGAAGTAAAGCCAGCCAGAGTAGTTATTTGTTCTGATTCATGAGCGGTGGGTGGAGGAAGTAAAGCCAGAGAGTAGTTATTTGTTCTGATTCATGAGCAGTGGATGGAGGAAGTAAAGCCAGACAGAGTAGTTATTTGCTCTGATTTATGAGCAGTGGGTGGAGGAAGAAAAGCCAGACAGAGTTGTTATTTGTTCTGATTCATGAGCAGTGGGTGGAGGAAGTACAGCCAGACAGAGTAGTTATTTGTTCTGATTCATGAGCAGTGGGTGGAGGAGGTAAAGCCAGACAGAGTAGTTATTTGTTCTGATTCATGAGCAGTGGATGGAGGAAGTAAAGCCAGACAGAGTAGTTCTTTGCTCTGATTCATGAGCAGTGGGTGGAGGAAGTAAAGCCAGACAGAGTAGTTATTTGTTCTGATTCATGAGCAGTGGGTGGAGGAAGTACAGCCAGACAGAGTAGTTATTTGTTCTGATTCATGAGCAGTGGATGGAGGAAGTAAAGCCAGACAGAGTAGTTCTTTGCTCTGATTCATGAGCAGTGGGTGGAGGAAGAAAAGCCAGACAGAGTTGTTATTTGCTCTGATTCATGAGCAGTGGGTGGAGGAAGTAAAGCCAGACAGAGTAGTTATTTGTTCTGATTCATGAGCAGTGGGTGGAGGAAGTAAAGCTAGACAGAGTAGTTATTTGTTCTGATTCATGAGCAGTGGGTGGAGGAAGTAAAGCCAGACAGAGTAGTTATTTGTTCTGATTCATGAGCAGTGGATGGAGGAAGTAAAGCCAGACAGAGTAGTTATTTTTTCTGATTCATGAGCAGTGGGTGGAGGAAGTAAAGCCAGACAGAATAGTTATTTGCTCTGATTCATGAGCAGTGGGTGGAGGAAGTAAAGCCAGACAGAGTAGTTATTTGTTCTGATTCATGAGCAGTGGGTGGAGGAAGAAAAGCCAGACAGAGTAGTTATTTGTTCTGATTCATGAGCAGTGGGTGGAGGAAGAAAAGCCAGACAGAGTTGTTATTTGCTCTGATTCATGAGCAGTGGGTGGAGGAAGTAAAGCCAGACAGAGTAGTTATTTGTTCTGATTCATGAGCAGTGGGTGGAGGAAGTAAAGCCAGCCAGAGTAGTTATTTGTTCTGATTCATGAGCAGTGGGTGGAGGAAGTAAAGCCAGAGAGTAGTTATTTGTTCTGATTCATGAGCAGTGGATGGAGGAAGTAAAGCCAGACAGAGTAGTTATTTGCTCTGATTATGAGCAGTGGGTGGAGGAAGAAAAGCCAGACAGAGTTGTTATTTGTTCTGATTCATGAGCAGTGGGTGGAGGAAGTAAAGCCAGAAAAAGTAGTTATTTGTTCTGATTCATGAGCAGTGGGTGGAGGAAGTACAGCCAGACAGAGTAGTTATTTGTTCTGATTCATGAGCAGTGGGTGGAGGAAGTACAGCCAGACAGAGTAGTTATTTGTTCTGATTCATGAGCAGTGGGTGGAGGAAGTAAAGCCAGACAGAGTAGTTATTTGTTCTGATTCATGAGCAGTGGGTGGAGGAAGTAAAGCCAGACAGAGTAGTTATTTGTTCTGATTCATGAGCAGTGGATGGAGGAAGTAAAGCCAGACAGAGTAGTTCTTTGCTCTGATTCATGAGCAGTGGGTGGAGGAAGAAAAGCCAGACAGAGTTGTTATTTGCTCTGATTCATGAGCAGTGGGTGGAGGAAGTAAAGCCAGACAGAGTAGTTATTTGTTCTGATTCATGAGCAGTGGGTGGAGGAAGTAAAGCTAGACAGAGTAGTTCTTTGTTCTGATTCATGAGCAGTGGGTGGAGGAAGTAAAGCCAGAGAGTAGTTATTTGTTCTGATTCATGAGCAGTGGATGGAGGAAGTAAAGCCAGACAGAGTAGTTATTTGTTCTGATTCATGAGCAGTGGGTGGAGGAAGTAAAGCCAGATAGAATAGTTATTTGCTCTGATTCATGAGCAGTGGGTGGAGGAAGTAAAGCCAGACAGAGTAGTTATTTGTTCTGATTCATGAGCATTGGGTGGAGGAAGTAAAGCCAGACAGAGTAGTTATTTGTTCTGATTCATGAGCAGTGGGTGGAGGAAGAAAAGCCAGACAGAGTTGTTATTTGCTCTGATTCATGAGCAGTGGGTGGAGGAAGTAAAGCCAGACAGAGTAGTTATTTGTTCTGATTCATGAGCAGTGGGTGGAGGAAGTAAAGCCAGCCAGAGTAGTTATTTGTTCTGATTCATGAGCGGTGGGTGGAGGAAGTAAAGCCAGAGAGTAGTTATTTGTTCTGATTCATGAGCAGTGGATGGAGGAAGTAAAGCCAGACAGAGTAGTTATTTGCTCTGATTTATGAGCAGTGGGTGGAGGAAGAAAAGCCAGACAGAGTTGTTATTTGTTCTGATTCATGAGCAGTGGGTGGAGGAAGTACAGCCAGACAGAGTAGTTATTTGTTCTGATTCATGAGCAGTGGGTGGAGGAGGTAAAGCCAGACAGAGTAGTTATTTGTTCTGATTCATGAGCAGTGGATGGAGGAAGTAAAGCCAGACAGAGTAGTTATTTGCTCTGATTCATGAGCAGTGGGTGGAGGAAGAAAAGCCAGACAGAGTTGTTATTTGCTCTGATTCATGAGCAGTGGGTGGAGGAAGTAAAGCCAGACAGAGTAGTTATTTGTTCTGATTCATGAGCAGTGGGTGGAGGAAGTAAAGCCAGCCAGAGTAGTTATTTGTTCTGATTCATGAGCAGTGGGTGGAGGAAGTAAAGCCAGCCAGAGTAGTTATTTGTTCTGATTCATGAGCAGTGGGTGGAGGAAGTAAAGCCAGCCAGAGTAGTTATTTGTTCTGATTCATGAGCAGTGGGTGGAGGAAGTAAAGCCAGACAGAGTAGTTATTTGCTCTGATTTATGAGCAGTGGGTGGAGGAAGAAAAGCCAGACAGAGTTGTTATTTGCTCTGATTCATGAGCAGTGGGTGGAGGAAGTAAAGCCAGAGAGTAGTTATTTGTTCTGATTTATGAGCAGTGGGTGGAGGAAGAAAAGCCAGACAGAGTTGTTATTTGCTCTGATTCATGAGCAGTGGGTGGAGGAAGTAAAGCCAGACAGAGTAGTTATTTGTTCTGATTCATGAGCAGTGGGTGGAGGAAGTAAAGCCAGACAGAGTAGTTATTTGTTCTGATTCATGAGCAGTGGGTGGAGGAAGTAAAGCCAGCCAGAGTAGTTATTTGTTCTGATTCATGAGCAGTGGGTGGAGGAAGTAAAGCCAGAGAGTAGTTATTTGCTCTGATTCATGAGCAGTGGGTGGAGGAAGTAAAGCCAGAGAGTAGTTATTTGTTCTGATTTATGAGCAGTGGGTGGAGGAAGAAAAGCCAGACAGAGTTGTTATTTGTTCTGATTCATGAGCAGTGGGTGGAGGAAGTACAGCCAGACAGAGTAGTTATTTGTTCTGATTCATGAGCAGTGGGTGGAGGAAGTAAAACCAGACAGAGTAGTTATTTGCTCTGATTCATGAGCAGTGGGTGGAGGAAGAAAAGCCAGACAGAGTAGTTATTTGCTCTGATTCATGAGCAGTGGGTGGAGGAAGAAAAGCCAGACAGAGTAGTTATTTGCTCTGATTCATGAGCAGTGGTGGAGGAAGTAAAGCCAGACAGAGTAGTTATTTGTTCTGATTCATGAGCAGTGGGTGGAGGAAGTAAAGCCAGACAGAGTAGTTATTTGTTCTGATTCATGAGCAGTGGGTGGAGGAAGTAAAGCCAGACAGAGTAGTTATTTGTTCTGATTCATGAGCAGTGGGTGGAGGAAGTAAAGCCAGACAGAGTAGTTATTTGTTCTGATTCATGAGCAGTGGGTGGAGGAAGTAAAGCCAGACAGAGTAGTTATTTGTTCTGATTCATGAGCAGTGGGTGGAGGAAGTAAAGCCAGACAGAGTAGTTATTTGTTCTGATTCATGAGCAGTGGGTGGAGGAAGTAAAGCCAGACAGAGTAGTTATTTGCTCTGATTCATGAGCAGTGGGTGGAGGAAGTAAAGCTAGACAGAGTAGTTATTTGTTCTGATTCATGAGCAGTGGATGGAGGAAGTAAAGCCAGACAGAGTAGTTCTTTGCTCTGATTCATGAGCAGTGGGTGGAGGAAGAAAAGCCAGACAGAGTTGTTATTTGCTCTGATTCATGAGCAGTGGGTGGAGGAAGAAAAGCCAGACAGAGTTGTTATTTGCTCTGATTCATGAGCAGTGGTGGAGGAAGTAAAGCCAGACAGAGTAGTTATTTGCTCTGATTCATGAGAAGTGGGTGGAGGATTTAAAGCCAGACAGAGTAGTTATTTGCTCTGATTCATGAGCAGTGGGTGGAGGAAGTACAGCCAGACAGAGTAGTTATTTGTTCTGATTCATGAGCAGTGGGTGGAGGAAGTAAAACCAGACAGAGTAGTTATTTGCTCTGATTCATGAGCAGTGGGTGGAGGAAGTAAAGCCAGACAGAGTAGTTATTTGTTCTGATTCATGAGCAGTGGGTGGAGGAAGTAAAGCCAGACAGAGTAGTTATTTGTTCTGATTCATGAGCAGTGGGTGGAGGAAGTAAAGCCAGAAAGAGTAGTTATTTGTTCTGATTCATGAGCAGTGGGTGGAGGAAGTAAAGCTAGACAGAGTAGTTATTTGTTCTGATTCATGAGCAGTGGGTGGAGGAAGTAAAGCCAGAGAGTAGTTATTTGTTCTGATTCATGAGCAGTGGGTGGAGGAAGTAAAGCCAGACAGAGTAGTTATTTGTTCTGATTCATGAGCAGTGGGTGAAGGAAGAAAAGCCAGACAGAGTTGTTATTTGCTCTGATTTATGAGCAGTGGATGGAGGAAGTAAAGCCAGACAGAGTAGTTATTTGTTCTGATTCATGAGCAGTGGGTGGAGGAAGAAAAGCCAGACAGAGTAGTTATTTGTTCTGATTCATGAGCAGTGGATGGAGGAAGTAAAGCCAGACAGAGTAGTTATTTGTTCTGATTCATGAGCAGTGGGTGGAGGAAGTAAAGCCAGACAGAGTAGTTATTTGCTCTGATTCATGAGCAGTGTTGATGAGTCTCCAGTCCGTTAGCTCACATAGTAGACGAAATCTAATCAAATCAAATTGTATTTGTCACATGCGCTGAATACAACCTTACCGTGAAATGCTTACTTACAAGCCCTTAACCAACAATGCAGTTCAAGAAATAGAGTTAAGAAAATATTTACTAAATAAACTAAAGTAAAAATAATTAATATATTTTTTTTTTGCTATATACGGTTGGTACCGTTACCGAGTCAATATGCGGGGGTACAGGTTAGTCGAGGTAATTTTACATGTAGGTAGGGGTAAAATGACTATGCATAGATAATAAACAGCTAGTAGCAGTAGGGTGGGGTAGGAGCTGTTAAGGAGCCTTTTGGACCTAGACGTGGCACTCCGGTACCGCTTGCTGTACGGACTGGGTGACTGGAGTCTTTGACAATTTGTGTTCCTCTGACACCGCCTAGTATATAGGACCTGGATGGCATGAAGCTTGGCCCCAGTTATGTACAGTGCCGTACGCACTACCCTCTGTAGCACCTTACGGTCGGATGCCGAGCAGTTGCCATACCAGGCGGTGATGAAACCGGTCAGGATGCTCTCGATGGTGCAGTGGTATAACTTTTTGAAGATCTGAGGACCCATGCCAAATCTTTTCAGTCTCCTGAGGGGGAATGGGCTTTGCCCTCTTCACGACTGTCTTGGTGTGTTTGGACCATGATAGTTTGTTGGTGATGTGGACACCAAGGAAGTTGAAGCTCTCAACCTGTTCCACTACAGCCCCGTCGATGAGAATGGGGGCGTGCTCAGTCCTCTTTTTTTCCCTGTAGTCCACGATCAGCTCCTTAGTCTTGCTAATGTTGAGGGAGAGGTTGTTGTCCTGGCACCACATTGCCAGGTCTCTGACCTCCTCCCTATTGGCTGTCTCATCATTGTCGGTGATCAGGCCTACCACTGTTGTGTCGTCAGCAAAAATAATGATGGTGTTGGAGTCGTGCTTGGCCACGCAGTCGTGGGTGAACAGGGAGTACAGGAGGGCCCCCGTGTTGAGGATCAGCGTGGCAGATGTGTTGTTACCTACCCTTACCACCTGGGGGCAGCCAGTCAGGAAGTCCAAGATCCAGTTGCAGAGTGAGGTGTTTAGTCCCAGGGTCCTTAGCTTAGTGATGAGCTTTGTGGGCACTATGGTGTTGAACGCTGAGCTGTAGTCAATGAACAGCGTACTCACATAGGTGTTCCTTTCGTCCAGGTGGGAAAGGGCAGTGAGGAGTGCGATTGAGATTGTGTCATCTGTGGATCTGTTAGGGCGGTGTGCAAATTGGAGTGGGTTGTGAGTGCTACAGGGCGGTAGTCATTTAGGCAGGTTACCTTCGCTTTCTTGGGCACAAGGACTATGGTGGTCTGCTTGAAACATGTAGGTATTACAGACTCGGTCAGGGAGAGGTTGAAAATGTCAGTGAAGACACTTGCCAGTTGGTCAGCGCACGCTCTGAGTACACGTCCTGGTAATCCGTCTGGCCCCACGGCCTTGTGAATGTGGACCTCTTTAAAGGTCTTGCTCACATCAGCAACGGAGTGCGTGATCACACAGTCGTCCGGAACAGCTGGTGCTCTCATGCATGCTTCAGTGTTTCTTGCCTCGAAGCGAACATAAAAGTAATTGAGCTCGTCTGGTAGGCTCGTGTCACTGGGCAGCTCGTGGCTGGGTTTCCCTTTGTAGTCCATAATGGTTTGCAAGCCCTGCCACATCTGACGAGCGTCAGAGCCGGTGTAGAAGGATTCAGTCTTAGTCCTGCATTTACGCTTTTCCTGTTTGATGGTTCATCTGAGGGCATGGCAGGTTTTCTTATAAGCGTCCTGATTAGTGTCTCGCTCCTTGAAAGCGGCAGCTCTAGCCTTTAGCTCGGTGCAGATGTTGCCTGTAATCCATGGCTTCTGGTTGGGATATGTATATACGGTCACTGTGGGGACGACGTTGTCGATGCACTTATTGATGAAGCCGGTGACTGAGGTGGTATACTCCTCAATGCCATTGGATGAATCCCGGAACATATTCCAGTCTGTTCTAGCAAAACAGTCCTGTAGCGTAGCATCCGTGTCATCTGACCACTTCCATATTGAGTGAGTCACTGGTACTTCCTGCATTAGTTTTTGCTTGTAAGCAGGAATCAGGAGGATAGAATTATGGTCAGATTTGCCAAATGGAGGGCGAGAGAGAGCTTTGTATGCGTCTCTGTGTGTGGAGTTAAGGTGGTCTAGAGTTTTTTTCCCTCTGGTTGCACACGTAACATGCTGGTAGAAATGAGGTAAAACAGATTTAAGTTTGCCTGCATTAAAGTCCCTGTCACTAGGAGTGCCGCATCTGGATGAGCATTTTCATGTTTGCTTATGGCCTTATACAGCTCATTGAGTGCGGTCTTAGTGCCAGCATTGGTTTGTGGTGGTAAATAGACGGCTACGAAAAGTATAGATGAAAACCCTCTTGGTAGATAGTGTGTTCTACAGCTTATCATGAGGTACTCTACCTCAGGCGAGCAATACCTCGAGACTTCCTTAATATTAGACATTGCGCACCAGCTGTTATTTACAAATAGACCCCCACCCCTCGTAGCTGTTCTGTCCTGCTGATGTACGGAAAACCCAGCCAACCGTATAGTATCCGTGTCGTCGTTCAGCCACGACTCAGTGAAACATAAGGTATTTCAGTTTATAATGTCCCGTTGGAAGGATAATCTCGAACGGAGATCATCCATTTTATTCTCCAGTGATTGCACGTTGGCCAATAGAACGGATGAAAGAGGCGAGTTAACCACTCACTGACAAATTCTCACAAGGCCCCCTGATCTGATCCTGATCCTGACTGAACCTGATCTCCGCCCCCTGTATTTCCGTATTTTCTTAATGTGAATGACGGGGATTTGGGACTGGTCTCGGGGAAGCAGTATATCCTTCGCATCGGACTCATTAAGGAAAACATCTTTCGAGGTGAGTAATTGCTGTTCTGATGTCCAGAAGCTCTTTTCGGTTATAAGAGACGGTAGCAGCAACATTATGTACAAAATAAGTTACAAACAATGTGAAAAAACATACAAAACAGCACAATTGGTTAGGAGCCCGTAAAACGGCACCATTATAGAAAATACCTGCTGTATGAGGTACTACAAACCCATGGCAGGGTTAGACAGATGGGTATACAGTTAAGAGTTACTTGGGTCCCAGCCCATGTGGGGGCAGTTGATGGACAGTACTGGCTAAACAAGCACTTAGTAGTGGGGATGTTGATGTTGTAGTTTCAATGAGCAAGGCAGAGGCAAAAAGCCTGATATGGACAGTGATGGTGCAGAGATGACAGCAGTCATTTATTTCAAGTACAGAGGAAAGTCAGGGAGGGGAGGACGGCAGGAAATTTAAAGAGTATATTGAGTAAAATATCATTAGATACAGTCTAAAATCTTTTGTTATCTTGAAGAGAAACGGGTCTGGCAGGTAAGATTTAGTTTCTCAGTCTCTGGCCCACACTCCAGTACAGTAGGTGGCGGTAATGCACCATAACGTTGGATGCCAACCGCCGATAAACCCCACAGAAGAAGAAGAAGAAGAAGAAGAAGAAGAAGAAGAAGAAGAAGAAGAAGAAGAAGAAGAAACCGGTAGAGTCCAGATTGAGGTAGAGTCCAGATTGATGTAGACCCCAGATTGAGGTAGACCCCAGATTGAGGTAGACCCCAGATTGAGGTAGAGCCCAGATTGAGGTAGAGTCCAGATTGATGTAGAGTCCAGATTGAGGTAGAGTTCAGATTGCGGTAGAGCCCAGATTGAGGTAGAGTCCAGATTGAGGTAGAGTCCAGATTGAGGTAGAGTCCAGATTGATGTAGAGTCCAGATTGAGGTAGAGTTCAGATTGAGGTAGAGCCCAGATTGAGGTAGAGTCCAGATTGAGGTAGAGTCCAGATTGAGGTAGAGTCCAGATTGAGGTAGAGCCCAGATTGAGGTAGAGTTCAGATTGAGGTAGAGTCCAGATTGAGGTAGAGTTCAGATTGAGGTAGAGTCCAGATTGAGGTAGAGTTCAGATTGAGTTAGAGTTCTGATTGAGGTAGAGCCCAGATTGAGGTAGAGTCCAGATTGAGGTAGAGTCCAGATTGATGTAGACCCCAGATTGAGGTAGAGTTCAGATTGAGGTAGTGTCCAGATTGAGGTAGAGTCCAGATTGAGGTAGAGTCCAGATTGAGGTAGAGCCCAGATTGAGGTAGAGTTCAGATTGAGGTAGAGTCCAGATTGAGGTAGAGTTCAGATTGAGGTAGAGCCCAGATTGAGGTAGAGCCCAGATTGAGGTAGAGTCCAGATTGAGGTAGAGTCCAGATTGATGTAGACCCCAGATTGAGGTAGAGTCCAGATTGAGGTAGAGTCCAGATTGAGGTAGAGTTCAGATTGAGGTAGAGCCCTGATTGAGTCTGAGTCTTTCATTTTTCCCCCGCTGCCAACATGCCATGAGTGTTTGGAGGAGACACCTGTGTTCCCCTCGGTATATGTCGCTCTGTAGAAACTTGCTCTCTTTCCAACTTGGAAAGATCTATCTATCTATCTATCTGGAAAGATCTATCTATCTATCTATCTATCTATCTATCTATCTAGATGTATCATATTACATCTATTTAAGATATAAATATATTATATATTATATAGGAGACTATATTATATATATTATATATATTACATTGTTTAATGGATATATCAGTATATCTATCTATCTATTTAAGATATATCAGTGAACCCGTTTTGGGTTCATTGAGAGAGATTTGGGCTCCCAGTAAATTGGCTTGATGAGAGAAGAGGAGTTCTTAATTATTTTAGAAAGGATTTAGTCTGGCTTGGATTTACAATCAGAGGTGTACAGTTCTTTATAGAAGCGGGATAATCTTTGATTGATTAATTTGGGTTCTGATAGTAATTCCCCTGTTTCAGATTCAATAGTTGCTATATCCGCTAATTGATCATTACTGCGTAGCTTGTTGACCAGTAAACGATTGGGACGATTACCATGGAAACAATGGTTGAGTCTAACTCGATGGATGGCACATTCTGCTCTCTGTCTTATCAATACATTCTGCTCTCTGTCTCATCAATACATTCTGCTCTCTGTCTTATCAATACATTCTGCTCTCTGTCTTATCAATACATTCTGCTCTCTGTCTTATCAATACATTCTGCTCTCTGTCTTATCAATACATTCTGCTCTCTGTCTCATCAATACATTCTGCTCTCTGTCTCATCAATACATTCTGCTCTCTGTCTCATCAATACATTCTGCTCTCTGTCTTATCAATACATTCTGCTCTCTGTCTTATCAATACATTCTGCTCTCTGTCTTATCAATACATTCTGCTCTCTGTCTTATCAATACATTCTGCTCTCTGTCTTATCAATACATTCTGCTCTCTGTCTTATCAATACATTCTGCTCTCTGTCTCATCAATACATTCTGCTCTCTGTCTTATCAATACATTCTGCTCTCTGTCTTATCAATACATTCTGCTCTCTGTCTTATCAATACATTCTGCTCTCTGTCTTATCAATACATTCTGCTCTCTGTCTTATCAATACATTCTGCTCTCTGTCTTATCAATACATTCTGCTCTCTGTCTTATCAATACATTCTGCTCTCTGTCTTATCAATACATTCTGCTCTCTGTCTCATCAATACATTCTGCTCTCTGTCTTATCAATACATTCTGCTCTCTGTCTTATCAATACATTCTGCTCTCTGTCTTATCAATACATTCTGCTCTCTGTCTTATCAATACATTCTGCTCTCTGTCTCATCAATACATTCTGCTCTCTGTCTTATCAATACATTCTGCTCTCTGTCTTATCAATACATTCTGCTCTCTGTCTTATCAATACATTCTGCTCTCTGTCTTATCAATACATTCTGCTCTCTGTCTTATCAATACATTCTGCTCTCTGTCTTATCAATACATTCTGCTCTCTGTCTTATCAATACATTCTGCTCTCTGTCTTATCAATACATTCTGCTCTCTGTCTTATCAATACATTCTGCTCTCTGTCTCATCAATACATTCTGCTCTCTGTCTCATCAATACATTCTGCTCTCTGTCTTATCAATACATTCTGCTCTCTGTCTCATCAATACATTCTGCTCTCTGTCTTATCAATACATTCTGCTCTCTGTCTTATCAATACATTCTGCTCTCTGTCTCATCAATACATTCTGCTCTCTGTCTTATCAATACATTCTGCTCTCTGTCTTATCAATACATTCTGCTCTCTGTCTCATCAATACATTCTGCTCTCTGTCTCATCAATACATTCTGCTCTCTGTCTTATCAATACATTCTGCTCTCTGTCTCATCAATACATTCTGCTCTCTGTCTTATCAATACATTCTGCTCTCTGTCTTATCAATACATTCTGCTCTCTGTCTCATCAATACATTCTGCTCTCTGTCTTATCAATACATTCTGCTCTCTGTCTTATCAATACATTCTGCTCTCTGTCTTATCAATACATTCTGCTCTCTGTCTTATCAATACATTCTGCTCTCTGTCTTATCAATACATTCTGCTCTCTGTCTTATCAATACATTCTGCTCTCTGTCTTATCAATACATTCTGCTCTCTGTCTCATCAATACATTCTGCTCTCTGTCTTATCAATACATTCTGCTCTCTGTCTTATCAATACATTCTGCTCTCTGTCTCATCAATACATTCTGCTCTCTGTCTCATCAATACATTCTGCTCTCTGTCTTATCAATACATTCTGCTCTCTGTCTCATCAATACATTCTGCTCTCTGTCTCATCAATACATTCTGCTCTCTGTCTTATCAATACATTCTGCTCTCTGTCTTATCAATACATTCTGCTCTCTGTCTCATCAATACATTCTGCTCTCTGTCTTATCAATACATTCTGCTCTCTGTCTTATCAATACATTCTGCTCTCTGTCTTATCAATACATTCTGCTCTCTGTCTTATCAATACATTCTGCTCTCTGTCTTATCAATACATTCTGCTCTCTGTCTCATCAATACATTCTGCTCTCTGTCTTATCAATACATTCTGCTCTCTGTCTTATCAATACATTCTGCTCTCTGTCTTATCAATACATTCTGCTCTCTGTCTTATCAATACATTCTGCTCTCTGTCTTATCAATACATTCTGCTCTCTGTCTCATCAATACATTCTGCTCTCTGTCTTATCAATACATTCTGCTCTCTGTCTTATCAATACATTCTGCTCTCTGTCTTATCAATACATTCTGCTCTCTGTCTTATCAATACATTCTGCTCTCTGTCTTATCAATACATTCTGCTCTCTGTCTTATCAATACATTCTGCTCTCTGTCTTATCAATACATTCTGCTCTCTGTCTTATCAATACATTCTGCTCTCTGTCTTATCAATACATTCTGCTCTCTGTCTTATCAATACATTCTGCTCTCTGTCTTATCAATACATTCTGCTCTCTGTCTTATCAATACATTCTGCTCTCTGTCTTATCAATACATTCTGCTCTCTGTCTTATCAATACATTCTGCTCTCTGTCTTATCAATACATTCTGCTCTCTGTCTTATCAATACATTCTGCTCTCTGTCTTATCAATACATTCTGCTCTCTGTCTTATCAATACATTCTGCTCTCTGTCTTATCAATACATTCTGCTCTCTGTCTTATCAATACATTCTGCTCTCTGTCTTATCAGTAGATTTAGTTCTGTCTTGACTTTGGAAAGAGTAATAGCTACCTGGTCTGAAAAAGGTGTTTGTTGAGAACACTCTAACGCAGTTCACATTTCCAATTCTGATATCTTCTTTAATTGTGATTTATTCAGTCCAGATTTATTCAGCAGTTGCATTATTATTAATAAAACCTTTGGTGGCATCCCATAGAATCCAGGGGTCATCCACTGAATTTTTATTGATCATTATGAATTAATTTAGTTCAATTTAAAATTGATCACAGAATGTAGGATTTTGTAGTAATGAAACGTTGAAACGCCATCTTGTGGCCCTTTTAGGAGATTGTAAGACTTGGAGTTGGCAGTAGGAAGCGTGGTCAGACAGGCTCATATGTCAACTTTAATATTTTCTTAATTCAAGAAAATAGATGTGTATATAATAGTATGAAATCGATTAGTGAGAATGATTTCTGCCTGTTTGAGTAGAAAGTATTATAACTATTAGACAATATAATAATAACCAAGTCCTGGACTATAGACAATATAATAATAATAATAATAATAATAATAATAATAATAATAATAATAGTTTTCCTTTTACCAAATTGAGGGGGTGTCTTCATAATTGTCTTATGCTGCGGGCAGCATCCCAGCCATAGAGTCCCAGCTCTTCTCTGTCCTGGCACCCCGATGTTGGAACCAGCTTCCCCCTGAAGCTCTTCTCTGACCTGGCACCCCGATGTTGGAACCAGCTTCCCCCTGAAGCTGTCCTGGCACCCCGATGTTGGAACCAGCTTCCCCCTGAAGCTGTCCTGGCACCCCGATGTTGGAACCAGCTTCCCCCTGAAGCTGTCCTGGCACCCCGATGTTGGAACCAGCTTCCCCCTGAAGCTGTCCTGGCACCCCGATGTTGGAACCAGCTTCCCCCTGAAGCTGGGCTGGCACCCCGATGTTGGAACCAGCTTCCCCCTGAAGCTGTCCTGGCACCCCGATGTTGGAACCAGCTTCCCCCTGAAGCTGTCCTGGCACCCCGATGTTGGAACCAGCTTCCCCCTGAAGCTGTCCTGGCACCCCGATGTTGGAACCAGCTTCCCCCTGAAGCTGTCCTGGCACCCCGATGTTGGAACCAGCTTCCCCCTGAAGCTGTCCCGGCACCCCGATGTTGGAACCAGCTTCCCCCTGAAGCTGTCCTAGCACCCCGATGTTGGAACCAGCTTCCCCCTGAAGCTGGGCTGGCACCCCGATGTTGGAACCAGCTTCCCCCTGAAGCTGTCCTGGCACCCCGATGTTGGAACCAGCTTCCCCCTGAAGCTGTCCTGGCACTCCGATGTTGGAACCAGCTTCCCCCTGAAGCTGTCCTGGCACCCCGATGTTGGAACCAGCTTCCCCCTGAAGCTGGGCTGGCACCCCGATGTTGGAACCAGCTTCCCTCTGAAGCTGTCCTGGCACCCCGATGTTGGAACCAGCTTCCCCCTGAAGCTGTCCTGGCACCCCGATGTTGGAACCAGCTTCCCCCTGAAGCTAGGACAACAGAGTCCTTGCCCATCTTCCAAAAGCACCTGAAACCCTACCTCTTCAAATAGTATCTAAAATAATCCCCCTCCCCCCTCCAACAAAAATAATAAATTATTATAAAATAATATCCTGAACTAACACTTGCACTTGAAAGTGCTGAAAGTGCTGATAGCTACTTAATTGCGGAAAAGTTTACTTACTATGGTTGTGATATGTGGTTGTCCCACCTAGCTATCTTAAGATGAATGCACTAACTGTATGTTGACCACACGTACATGTTTTTCAATTATTGCCCCCACACTGCTCATATGGAAAGCCAAAAGGTTCAAATCGTTTTACCCGGAACGGGTCTTAACACTTGTATTATCATTTTTCACTTGCTTTTTTCAAGTGTCAAATGTCATTTTTTCTACACGTGATTTTTTCACCTGTCCAGTGTGCATTTACAGGTGATTAGAACGCTTGTTATGGTATTTTTACACATGTTCATTACACCTGTTCAGTGTGCATTTACAGGTGATTAGAACGCTTTTTATGGTCATTTTTACACGTGTTCATTACACCTGTTCAGTGTGCATTTACAAGTGATTAGACGCACTCTCCAGGATGCACCATGCCGGAGAAAGGAAAGATCTGGGGGGTCCTATCCTGCCCTCGTCTCTCATCGTGGCACCTCTCTCCTACTCTCACAGACTCTTTTCCTGACCCTCGGTGCAAGCCTCGCCCACTTCCATTTCTCCTCCTGTCTTCAACTCACTCTGCTTACATTTTCTACCATTCTCCTTTAACAAACCATGTCCCTTTTTTCTGCCTTAGATAACTGCGCCACTCAGGAGGAGAAATGGAAGTGGGCGAGGCTTGCACCGAGGGTCAGGAAAAGAGTCTGTGAGAGTAGGAGAGAAGTTTTTGGAAAAAGTGGCCCCTTGCCTTTTGGCTGATCCATTTGTGGTTTCAGGGTGGGCGAAAACAGAGTTGGGTGCTGTGGAATCGGTGAAGGTAACCAGAAGTGGTCTAGTGATAATTGTTTGTGTTTCTGCTGGTCAAAGGGAATGGGGGCAATAATTAAATGAATGGGGGTAAGAGATGTGAATTGTTTTGCTCTCAAGAAAAGGGCGCCATTGAAAGGCGTGATTACTGGGGTAGTGGTAAATGTGAAAGCTGACCAACTGAAGCGGAAGATTCCCGGTGCTTGTGATGCTTGTGGTTTGGTGCGACGCAGACAGGAGAAACAGAAGAGTCATTGTCTGTTCTTTTGAGTTTTGATGTTGAGTCGTTGCCCGACAAAGTGATGTTAGGATATATAAGTTATCCTGTATGAGCTTTGTGCCGAATACATTACATTGTAACAGGTGTCAAGCTTATGGGCATGTGGCCGCAGTGTGTAGGAGGGAGGTTCCTAGGTGTGAGAAGTGTGCAGAAGGCCATGAGACAAAGGAATGTGTAGCATTGGGGAAAGTACATTTACATTTTAGTCATTTAGCCAGAGCGACTTACAGTTAGTGAGTATATACATTATTTATTTATTTTTCATACTGGCCCCCCGTGGGATTCGAACCCACAACCCTGGCGTTGCAAATGCCATGCTCTACCAACTGAGCTACATCCCTGCCGGCCATTCCCTCCCCTGGACGACGCTGGGCCAATTGTGTGCCGCCCCATGGGTCTCCCGGTCGCGGCCGGCTACGACAGAGACTGGATTTGAACCAGTGCCTTAGACCACTGCGCCACTCGGGAGTAGTGGTATGTGTTAATTGTAAGGGTGCCCATAAGCTGGGGAGCAGAAATGTCCCATGCGAGAGAGGCAGGTTGAGGTTTCCAGGGCTAGAGTAGCACAGAAGTTGTCATATGCTGAGGCAGTGAAGAAAGTAGAGGAAGATGGGTCAAGGGGGAGGGATCCTGAGAGGAGTGGTGAGAGTAGTAGATATGTACCAGTACAGAGGGATAAACCAGCAAGTGATATATGTTTCAGTAAGATTGGATTTTTAGCATTTATAGCAATGGTTATCAACTGTACTGCAGGGATGGAACGTAAGTCTCAGAAAATAGAGGTTGACTTGACATCAGAAGAGTTACAATGTGTGTCAAGTGGCGGTGTCCCATCCTCTCAGGCTGTTGGCCTGAAGTAGGACTAAATAGATTTAAATAGTGGAGTATGTTTTTTTATGTTTTGTGAGTGTAGTGTTAGATGGTAGGGTATTAGTATTATTATTATTATTTAATTTTTTAATAAATATGTATTTTCTAAAGCAAAGTATAAGGGAGTTATACTCCAGTCTAGTAGATGGCGGTAATGCAACATTTATTGGATGCCAACCGCCGTGAAACCTCATCAGAGAAAAGAAGAACAACGTGTGACATTAAGAAGACAGGCGCTTTATTCACCTGTTCATCCAAAAGGACATGTGGAAGAATCACGTGTAAAAATGTACACCAAGCGATTACAACGCTTGAATATTGTATTTTCAGACGCATGAAATTGCGCCACGTTCTGAACGCCTGTGTAGTAACACTTTGTACCTGGCACCTGAACGTACCACTTTGGAGCCCTTTCCCACAATGCATTTCCGGGAGTTTGACTTGGTTTGACTTCCGGCCTGTCGCGTTGGATCGCTTACTCAGGGAGGGAGGAGATGTTGCTAAATATGGATCAAATTGTTAAAATTAGTAATTGACATTTACAGAATGTAAACGATACAGCAAGTCGAAATTAAAACGAGTGGTTCCACATAGCATTACAAATACCAAGCTGACGCTGGCTAGCTAGCTTTTTTTCATTGAAATAGCATGGCTGGTTAGCTAGCTAGCACTAGAGTCTTCTGTCTAGCCTGTAACTAATGGTTGTTACGTTGTGGAACAGAGCAATAGGTATTTTTACTTGTCCTTTGGTTGAGACTAACATTAGTTTAGAAAGTAACTTAATTGTTTACTTTGTGTACATTTGTTGTGTTATTGGTTTGCTTTGCTAGTTAGCAAACTGAGTTTTATTTGCTGAAGTTGGCTAGCTAGTGGCTAATGTTTTAGGAGAACAGGCTAGCTCCCTGTAGAATCTAGACAATAGAGGATGGGGAATAAGATCTGATGTGCAGCTGCTTCTATCTGGCTGTTGCAGTGCCCAGACGAGGTGAGAGCAAACTGTTACAGACTGTTGCAGTGCCCAGACGAGGTGAGAGCAAACCGCTACAGAGATAAAAAGGTAAGCTCTCTATCTTGAGTAGCTAGATTTCTATGTTGAACCCAATGCAATAGATATTTTATTGGCTTGCTAAATGAGCTGCTTTTCCTGAAAATGTCTATCTGATAAAGTTGTTAGTTCTAGTTGTTGTTCTTATGCAATGTCCAGGAAATGTTACAGCCACAACATCGTAATCAAGTACTCAAGCACCTGCAGACCAGCGAGGAGGAGCAGGATAGCCTATAGAACAACTACTAGCTAGTTATAGCAGAATGAGCTGCTTTTCCTGAAAATGTTTATCTGATAAAACTACACTCTCAGAACAAAAGGTGCTATCTAGAACCTAAAATTGTTATTCGGCTGCCCCCATAGGATAACTTTTTGAAGAACCCTTGTTGGTTCCAGGTAGAACCCTTTTAGTACCAAGTACCTGGAACCAAAAAGGGTTTTACCTGGAACCAAAAAGGGTTTTACTATTGGGGAGAGCCGAAGAACCCTTTTGGAACCCTTCTTTCTAAGAGTGTATCTAGTTGTTGTTGTTCTAATGCAATGTTACAATGTCACAGCTACAACATGATGATCATGTAGTCAAGCATCCGAAGACCAGCGAGGACGAGGGAAGCCTGCTTTGGATGAGCAAGCTAGAACAATAACAACCAGCTTTATCAGGTAGACATGTTCAGGAAAAGCAGGGAGAGAGCAAGCTAGAACAATAACAACCAGCTATATCAGGTAGACGTGTTCAGGAAAAGCAGGGAGAGAGCAAGCTAGAACAATAACAACCAGCTATTTCAGGTAGACATGTTCAGGAAAAGCAGGGAGAGAGCAAGCTAGTAGTAGTGACATTATTATTTGAAACCACCACATGCCCACAATCTGTATCTGTGTTATATTTTAAGAAATAAGGCACCTCAGGGGTTTGTGGTATATGGCCAATATACCGCAGCTGAGGGCTGTTCTTATGCAAGACGCAACACAGAGTGCCTGGATACAGCCCTTAGCCGTGGTATATTGGCCATATACCACAAACCCCCAAGGTGCCTTATTGCTATTAAAAACTGGTTACCAACGTAAATACAACAGTAAACAAGTAATATTGACTCATACCCGTGGTATACGGTCTGATATACCACGGCTTGCTATCTGTCTCAAGTTGTAGCGATCATCAACATGAACAAGGCTGAATTCTGTTGAATTGTCAACTGGACTAAATTCTTATTAGGAAGATGTTGCTGTTCAGAATGCCATGTTTATGACTGTTGCTGTTCACAGGAATCTCCTAATGCTATGTTGAACGAGCACCACGGATGAAGGAGGGGGAGGAAACAGACAGATACTTTCTGCCTTCACCAAGTCATACAACTCACTTTTATGATTTTATGTTGCCTTTTTTAATGTTTGCTAAAATGATGTATGTTTTGTACTGTTACTTTTTACATGCTGAAACAGTCTCATTAGTTTTGGTCTAGACTATGATCTGTAAACAGTCTCACTAGTTTTGGTCTAGACTATGATCTGTAAACAGTCTCACTAGTTTTGGTCTAGACTATGATCTGTAAACAGTCTCACTAGTTTTGGTCTAGACTATGATCTGTAAACAGTCTCACTAGTTTTGGGCTAGACTATGATCTGTAAATGTCTACTACCCTTTAAAAAAAAGTTGTTGATGAATGAAATTAGCACCGTTTCTGAACTTGGACAATGTCAGGGAATAAGCAGGTAAATGTACAGCCTATCAATGACAAAAGAAACGGTGCAGAGGTAGCCTTAAGATAACATTAGATATTTGCATTTTATGTACTGGACAGAGGGCTAAGCCAGCTATTCTCAAAACATTGGATTACCAACTTGAGCGATGACGTCTCAGTTTGCAGCACGTTTTCACATGGACATATATACACTGAACAAAAATATAAATGGAACATGTAAAGTATGAAAATGTATGCACTTACTGTAAAGTTGCTCTGGATAAGAGCATCTGCTAAATTAAATGTAAAATGTAAAGTGTTGGTGTCATATTTCATGAGCTGGTCATACCTGTATGCATTATGGGGTATATTGAGACAGAATGGGCAGTATTGAGATGTGCTTTATTATCACATGGTACCCTAGATGACAACTACACCAAACTTCCCACAGAACAAGGAGACCCATTGGAAACGTTTCATAGAGTCATCATGGATTTAGTGTAAAATCAGTCCCAGCAGCCTATTTTCAAGTTGGCCTCCATTCATTTCAATGTGGAGGAACTGAATAGATTTTTCAAAGCCATAAAGGAATAGATATTGGTGTAATAAGACCAGTAAAGACTGAAAATGTGTGTTACTGTGAGGAACATGCTGAAAGATAGACCAGAGATGTGAGTTACTATATATGTATTTAGCAAAATATTACCAGAGCGTCTGCTAAATGGCGCCCCCTAATGGCTTTGACTGTGGGCGGGGGTCGGCCCCCTCCTGGGTTTCCCCAGCCCGTGCAGGGAGCTGGCTGGATGTAGTGGCGCCCCCTAATGGACTTGGCGGGGGTCGGCCCCCTCCTGGGTTTCCCCAGCCCGTGCAGGGAGCTGCTGGATGTAGTGGCGCCCCCTAATGGACTTGGCGGGGGTCGGCCCCCTCCTGGGTTTCCCCAGCCCGTGCAGGGAGCTGGCTGGATGTAGTGGCGCCCCCTAATGGACTTGGCGGGGGTCGGCCCCCTCCTGGGTTTCCCCAGCCCGTGCAGGGAGCTGGCTGGATGTAGTGGCGCCCCCTAATGGACTTGGCGGGGGTCGGCCCCCTCCTGGGTTTCCCCAGCCCGTGCAGGGAGCTGGCTGGATGTAGTGGCGCTCCCTGGTGGCCATAGGTGGGAGTTAGGACCCCTCCGGGGGTTGGCCCACACTCCCTGGGCCCTCTCCCCCCATCTCCTTGGGGCAGGGAGCTGGCTGGATGAGGTGGCCGCGGGCGGGGGTCGGCCCCCCCATGTCCGGAGGTCAGCTCCTGCTCTCTGGGCCGGCCCCAGCCCTCTCTGGGTTTATTTAGTGGCGCCCCCTGGTGGCCACGGGCAGGGGTCGGGCTTTCTCCGGTGGTCGGCCCCCCCTCCCTGGGTTGGCCCATCCCTCTCTGGCAGTCTCCCCCCCTCTTCCTGGTGCAGAGAGTAGCGTGGATGTAGTGGCGCCACCTGGTGGTCGGGGGCAGGCCCCCCTCTCCCTGGGTAGGCCCCATCCCTCTCTGGCACTCTCCCCCGATCTCCCTAATGCAGGGAGCTGGCTGGATGTACTGCTGCCCCCTAGTGGCCATGGGCTGGGGTAGGCACCCCTCTCATGGGGTCGGGCCCCCCTCCCTGGGTCAGCCTCAGCCCTCTCTGGCCCTCTCCCCCATATCGCTGGGGAAGGGTGCTGGCTGGATGTAGTGGCGCCCCCTGGTGGCCTTGGCCAGTGGTGGGGCGTTCTCCCCTCCTTCAGAGCATCAGCCCCCGTCCCCCGGGGGTCGGCCCATCCAGTCTCTGGAGCGAGACTCTAGACAGAGTCTCTGGGTTAGAGCGTTCTAATCACCTGTAAATGCACACTGGACAGGTGTAAAGAACACGTGTGAAAATGACCATAACAAGCATTCAAATCACCTGTAAACTCACACTTGACAGGTGAAAAGAAGATGACTTTTGACACTTGAAAAAAGCAAGTGAAAAATGATAATTACAAGTGTTAAGCCGTATTCCGGGTAAGACGATTTGAACCTTTTGGCTTTCCATACTAATCGAACACAGAGTGGCTTTCACATTTTTTGCTCCATGCTGTGAATCCACACCGCTCGATGCGTCTGTCAAGTCATCTCAATTTATTACTTTTGCCTGGCTGGCATACATAGTAGTTTCCGTGTGACGTGGAGGAGCTTGCTAAGACAACACATTCAAAATGACAGTACTGCTTCACTTTAGTTAAAAAAAAAAAAAAACGGTAGTTTTCGATGGGCATAACTCAAAGCTCAATAGTAGCCGACGGGGGGACAAGTGGATACCATGTCCATGGGGTATGTTGCTAGTGAATGCTAGCTAGTTAACCAGTAGTGTCCTCAAGACATGCCCTTCTAATCGACTTGCTATGGCTAGTTTCCTATCATAGGGCGGTTTTTCAAGCTAGCCAGCCTAGCAAACAGTATAGTATGATGGCAAGACAGTGACCCATTAGTGTGCTGTTTTTTAAATTAATATTAATTTAGCAAAAATCAGCAACTTGGACAGCTGCCTTTTACTGAGATCTAGACTGCCTTCCGCTCTGTAACGTTATGTCTGTGATAATGAGGAGACGCTGACACATCTGTTTTCTCGTCTGATTGGCAAACTAAATAATCCGCTATACTGTTTACAACCTATCGGTTGAGTTTTGGGACTGACTTCACACTACTTCTGCAGTGACATGTTATTAGAAGATAAAGTTATTTGGTTATGTTTATGTAATATATGTGTGTGAAGGACGCGAACCCGGGACCTCTGCCTTGCTAGCACACCTGACCGCCCTACTGAAGCGATTTACCGGTCGTCGCCACGCGTCACCATGTGCCACGTATGTCATTGGATGTTAATAAGCAGTGGTCAAGCGCTATTGTTTTTAGGCGAGGGGAGTGCCAAAAACGGTCAAAGACGTCATTTCCTCAATCAACGTTTTGTACCGACAGATGTAGCCAATTGAAAAGTCAGCCTGTCAATATAGAACAGGGATCATCAACTAGCCAATTGAAAAGTCAGCCTGTCAATATAGAACAGGGATCATCAATTAGCCAATTGAAAAGCCAGCCTGTCAATATAGAACAGGGATCATCAATTAGCCAATTGAAAAGCCAGCCTGTCAATATAGAACAGGGATCATCAACTAGCTGCTATAGAATATGAATGAAATGGATCCTCCAATTGGTCAACTAGCTGCTATAGAATATGAATGAAATGCATCCTCCAATTGGTCAACTAGCTGCTATAGAATATGAATGAAATGCATCCTCCAATTGGTCAACTAGCTGCTATAGAATATGAATGAAATGCATCCTCCAATTGGTCAACTAGCTGCTATAGAATATGGATGAAATGCATCCTCCAATTGGTCAACTAGCTGCTATAGAATATGAATGAAATGCATCCTCCAATTGGTCAACTAGCTGCTATAGAATATGAATGAAATGCATCCTCCAATTGGTCAACTAGCTGCTATAGAATATGAATGAAATGCATCCTCCAATTGGTCAACTAGCTGCTATAGAATATGAATGAAATGCATCCTCCAATTGGTCAACTAGCTGCTATAGAATATGAATGAAATGCATCCTCCAATTGGTCAACTAGCTGCTATAGAATATGAATGAAATGCATCCTCCAATTGGTCAACTAGCTGCTATAGAATATGGATGAAATGCATCCTCCAATTGGTCAACTAGCTGCTATAGAATATGGATGAAATGCATCCTCCAATTGGTCAACTAGCTGCTATAGAATATGAATGAAATGCATCCTCCAATTGGTCAACTAGCTGCTATAGAATATGAATGAAATGCATCCTCCAATTGGTCAACTAGCTGCTATAGAATATGGATGAAATGCATCCTCCAATTGGTCAACTAGCTGCTATAGAATATGAATGAAATGCATCCTCCAATTGGTCAACTAGCTGCTATAGAATATGAATGAAATGCATCCTCCAATTGGTCAACTAGCTGCTATAGAATATGAATGAAATGCATCCTCCAATTGGTCAACTAGCTGCTATAGAATATGAATGAAATGCATCCTCCAATTGGTCAACTAGCTGCTATAGAATATGGATGAAATGCATCCTCCAATTGGTCAACTAGCTGCTATAGAATATGAATGAAATGCATCCTCCAATTGCAACGTCTGCCTGTGCCCCCACATATTGTCTCCAGAACAGTTTCTATTTTTAAAACCCTCAAACACCAAGTTAGGCGTACCTCATTTCACAATAGGTCATCGTCACTGTCAATCGGGAATGATAATTCTTCACGTTTTACCAGTGAAACTGCATCTGTGTGCCAGTCATTTGATCTCAATCAGTTTCATGGGAATATGCAATTAGATCTTATTGAACTACTGTTTGGTGAGCGAATTAGAGCAGATGATCTTAACAAACTATTAGCCTTGTGTTATGTTTCAATCAAAGCATATATCCTGTTATCCTGTGGCCTAGTATCCTGTGGCCTAGTATCCTGTGGCCTAGTATCCTGTGGCCTAGTATCCTGTTGCCTAGTATCCTGTGGCCTAGTATCATGTGGCCTAGTATCCTGTGGCCTAGTATCATGTGGCCTAGTATCCTGTGGCCTAGTATCCTGTGGCCTAGTGGAATACTGTTGAGTTTTGGCGCATGATATTTTTTTGTTTGGAATATTCAGCTTCAGTTTACCATCTTAAAATGTCATTATAAATGAGGTGTTTTTGGTGTAAGGTCTACTATGCTATTACATTAGGTTCTGTTATGTAGAATACTAATGAATCATTATGTGATCTTCCAAGACATTGATTCAGCTTTGATCTTAATTTTACTGAAAGAGCACAATCATGTTCTATTTAAGCAATAAGGCCCCAGGAGGTGTGGTGTATACCACATCTAAGGGCTGTTATTAAGCACGACGCAACGTGGAGTGCCTGGATACAGCCCTTAGCCGTGGTATATTGGCCATATACCACAAACCCCCGATGTGCCTTATTGCTATTATAAACTGGTTACCGACGTAATTAGAGCAGTAAAAATACATGTTTTGTCATACCCATGGTAGACGGTCTGATATACCATGGCTGACAGCCAATCAGCATTCAGAGCTCGAACCACCCAGTTTCTAATTGTGATGATAATAAGTGATGTGCGTGGCTATTAGGCGTAGGCTGCAGATCGTGATGAGATGTCATTTGAAGTGATTGGAGTCGCCCTTAAAGGGACGGGAGGGTCAGCGGCAGGATCGCGCAATAACGTTAAAGAAGTCAAACCAACTTGTGGTGCTGAAGGATAGCTCTGCCGTTCGGCCAGTTCAGGAACAAACATCAATAGTTTACAGTAGACCTATACCCTATTAGGCATAAGACTACATGGTGTAGCTATTGGTAGGCACACAGCCTACAGTTCATCATTCACTCCCCCACCGTATTGGTAGGCTATAGCCTAATGTAAATACAAATACATATAGCTTTAATATCATGGCGCTGTTTATGAGGAGAGCTTTATTGTGAGTAGGCAATTCATTGTATAGCTTACACACTGCATCATAAATAAGCTTTGATTGGTTAGCTTGAACACATGGCTACAATATACCCTATTACAGAATACAAGAGAACAGAGAGCAACGATCCATTCGTAGAATTTATTTGCATAGATTAAACATGCTATTAAATCAATTGACCAAGTATTGAACGTAAATCATTACTACGTAGAATGGCAGGAAATTCGTTTTTAAAACAGCCATCTAATCAAGCTTTTGGTGTGGTGTATTCATGCATCTCAATAAACTATAAGCTAAATGCATCATTACCTCCAACTTGGCCCAGTTCACATTTCCAGTTGCCCACCCTGCCATACCAATGGGTCCTGCGTCTCAACCAACAGCCAATACAGGCTAAATATCCACAGCAGGGCTACAGGAACTTCCAGAGAGGGTCAGGCTCCTTGGGCGTTCCAGAGAGGGTCAGGCTCCTTGGGCGTTCCAGAGAGGGTCAGGCTCCTTGGGCGTTCCAGAGAGGGTCAGGCTCCTTGGGCGTTCCAGAGAGGGTCAGGCTCCTTGGGTGTTCCAGAGAGGGTCAGGCTCCTTGGGCGTTCCAGAGAGGGTCAGGCTCCTTGGGCGTTCCAGAGAGGGTCAGGCTCCTTGGGCGTTCCAGAGAGGGTCAGGCTCCTTGGGCGTTCCAGAGAGGGTCAGGCTCCTTGGGCGTTCCAGAGAGGGTCAGGCTCCTTGGGCGTTCCAGAGAGGGTCAGGCTCCTTGGTCGTTCCAGAGAGGGTCAGGCTCCTTGGGCGTTCCAGAGAGGGTCAGGCTCCTTGGGCGTTCCAGAGAGGGTCAGGCTCCTTGGGCGTTCCAGAGAGGGTCAGGCTCCTTGGGCGTTCCAGAGAGGGTCAGGCTCCTTGGGCGTTCCAGAGAGGGTCAGGCTCCTTGGGCGTTCCAGAGAGGGTCAGGCTCCTTGGGCGTTCCAGAGAGGGTCAGGCTCCTTGGGCGTTCCAGAGAGGGTCAGGCTCCTTGGTCGTTCCAGAGAGGGTCAGGCTCCTTGGGCGTTCCAGAGAGGGTCAGGCTCCTTGGGCGTTCCAGAGAGGGTCAGGCTCCTTGGGCGTTCCAGAGAGGGTCAGGCTCCTTGGGCGTTCCAGAGAGGGTCAGGCTCCTTGGGCGTTCCAGAGAGGGTCAGGCTCCTTGGGCGTTCCAGAGAGGGTCAGGCTCCTTGGGCGTTCCAGAGAGGGTCAGGCTCCTTGGGCGTTCCAGAGAGGGTCAGGCTCCTTGGGCGTTCCAGAGAGGGTCAGGCTCCTTGGGCGTTCCAGAGAGGGTCAGGCTCCTTGGGCGTTCCAGAGAGGGTCAGGCTCCTTGGGCGTTCCAGAGAAGGTCAGGCTCCTTGGGCGTTCCAGAGAGGGTCAGGCTCCTTGGGCGTTCCAGAGAGGGTCAGGCTCCTTGGGCGTTCCAGAGAGGGTCAGGCTCCTTGGGCGTTCCAGAGAGGGTCAGGCTCCTTGGTCGTTCCAGAGAGGGTCAGGCTCCTTGGGCGTTCCAGAGAGGGTCAGGCTCCTTGGGCGTTCCAGAGAGGGTCAGGCTCCTTGGGCGTTCCAGAGAGGGTCAGGCTCCTTGGGCGTTCCAGAGAGGGTCAGGCTCCTTGGGCGTTCCAGAGAGGGTCAGGCTCCTTGGGCGTTCCAGAGAGGGTCAGGCTCCTTGGGCGTTCCAGAGAGGGTCAGGCTCCTTGGGCGTTCCAGAGAGGGTCAGGCTCCTTGGGCGTTCCAGAGAGGGTCAGGCTCCTTGGGCGTTCCAGAGAGGGTCAGGCTCCTTGGTCGTTCCAGAGAGGGTCAGGCTCCTTGGGCGTTCCAGAGAGGGTCAGGCTCCTTGGTCGTTCCAGAGAGGGTCAGGCTCCTTGGGCGTTCCAGAGAGGGTCAGGCTCCTTGGGCGTTCCAGAGAGGGTCAGGCTCCTTGGGCGTTCCAGAGAGGGTCAGGCTCCTTGGGCGTTCCAGAGAGCGTCAGGCTCCTTGGGCGTTCCAGAGAGGGTCAGGCTCCTTGGGCGTTCCAGAGAGGGTCAGGCTCCTTGGGCGTTCCAGAGAGGGTCAGGCTCCTTGGGCGTTCCAGAGAAGGTCAGGCTCCTTGGGCTTTGCAGCAGCCACTCTGGTTTGGATGTCCTCGGCAGAATGTGTCACTGTAACCAAGTGGTCACATGTCATTCTAGGTTCCACTGTGCAAGAGGGATCCATGGAGTTTTATGAACATCAATGCAGACACACAGTGAATTTTCTTTCAATGTTCTGATTGGTCAAAGTGAAGAAAGAGAAGACACCTCTATTTACCTCACATAGACTACAGTTCTTCATCATTCATCATCATCATCACTCCCCCACCAGAGAGAAGACACCTCCACAGTTCTTCAGGCTGCTATACATATTTATTTGGTTTGTCATTCTATCATTTCAGATGGAATTTTAGTGCTAATTAAATATAATTTATTTAGAAGTTATCAGAATACATTTTCCAGAAATAGTTTTACCAGCTCTGTGTATTCTGAAAGTGAAAAGATGAGGGAGCGCTGCTCCTCTGTGCTCTGGCAGTACCACACCCCTGCTAAGAAGGTGCAGTTCTGTAATCTGCAGACTGCAATTCCCCAAATCATCACAGTGCTGCGCTAGAGTACCGTAACCAGAGAGGATGGAACCAATGACTGTATATATGAATGGACAAAACCATCGATCACGTGGCACCATTCATTCCTATGTGAAGAGTCAATAGTGCATTGAAGCCAAATGAAGCTGGCGTCTCATGGAGACACAACCCGTCCCGTGTAGCTCAGTTGGTAGAGCATGGTGCTTGCAACGCCAGGGTTGTGAGTTCGATTCCCACGGGAGGCCAGTATGAAAAATGTATGCACTCAGTAACTGTAAGTCGCTCTGGATAAGAGCGTCTGCTAAATGACTAAAATGTAAATAACATGCACAGTTTGAGCAACTCCTTGACGTGACGTTGCAGGCTAGCTCAGTGCTGCCCCCTCTCGTTGAGTAACTCAAGTTAAAGGCTGACCGGGGTACTGCAGGGTGCCATTAGCAACTCAATTATCCTTAGAACTTCTGTTTGCGAATTTTGTTTAAAATAATCAGTTGAAGGACATACATCTGGTGTGTTAGAAGCAATTTTTTAGTACTATGATTGTCTTCAAATTGTGTATTTGTTTACACCAAGATTGACCACGGAGATTGCCATTTTTCAGTTCACTATCCAATCTTCTGCTAACAATTCCAGCAGTAACCCGGTTGGCCTAGAACCTCCGTGGCTTCAATGAGAGGGGCCAGTCGGTCTCCCCTGCAATGAGAGGGGCCAGTCGGTCTCCCCTGCAATGAGAGGGGCCAGTCGGTCTCCCCTGCAATGAGAGGGGCCAGTCGGTCTCCCCTGCAATGAGAGGGGCCAGTCGGTCTCCCCTGCAATGAGAGGGGCCAGTCGGTCTCCCCTGCAATGAGAGGGGCCAGTCGGTCTCCCCTGCAATGAGAGGGGCCAGTCGGTCTCCCCTGCAATGAGAGGGGCCAGTCGGTCTCCCCTGCAATGAGAGGGGCCAGTCGGTCTCCCCTGCAATGAGAGGGGCCAGTCGGTCTCCCCTGCATGAAACCTACTGTCAAGTATATAACTTATTAGGCTACTCTATTTAATTCCAGATCCAAGAGAACTCTCCTGCACACATTGCTGGTTTGGAGCCATTATTTGACTTCATCCTATCAATAGGAAACACCAGACTGGTGAGTTATTTTGAGTTACGGGGAGTTATGGGGAGTTACGGGGAGTTATGGGGAGTTACGGGGAGTTATGGGGAGTTACGGGGAGTTACGGGGAGTTACGGGGAGGTATCCTGGGGACAGAGGTATCCTGGGGACAGAGGTATCCTGGGGACAGAGGTATTCTGGGGACAGAGGTATCCTGGGGACAGAGGTATTCTGGGGACAGAGGTATCCTGGGGACAGAGGTATTCTGGGGACAGAGGTATCCTGGGGACAGAGGTATCCTGGGGACAGAGGTATCCTGGGGACAGAGGTATTCTGGGGACAGAGGTATTCTGGGGACAGAGGTATCCTGGGGACAGAGGTATCCTGGGGACAGAGGTATCCTGGGGACAGAGGTATCCTGGGGACAGAGGTATTCTGGGGACAGAGGTATCCTGGGGACAGAGGTATCCTGGGGACAGAGGTATCCTGGGGACAGAGGTATCCTGGGGACAGAGGTATTCTGGGGACAGAGGTATCCTGGGGACAGAGGTATCCTGGGGACAGAGGTATCCTGGGGACAGAGGTATCCTGGGGACAGAGGTATCCTGGGGACAGAGGTATCCTGGGGACAGAGGTATTCTGGGGACAGAGGTATCCTGGGGACAGAGGTATTCTGGGGACAGAGGTATCCTGGGGACAGAGGTATCCTGGGGACAGAGGTATCCTGGGGACAGAGGTATTCTGGGGACAGAGGTATTCTTTTACATCTATAACATACTTTTCTCATCCCTTTGGTATTTGGTATAATATACATTAATTTAAAAAAACAGAAGTTGGACGTTATGGAATAAAACAACCATTGTAATATAATAGGTATTCTCTTTCACAGACTGTATCAACAGTGTAGCTCAGTTGGTAGAGCATGGTGGTTGCAACGCCAGGGTTGTGGGTTCGATTCCCACGGGGGGCTAGTATGAAAATGTATGCACTCACTAACTGTAAGTCGCTCTGGATAAGAGCGTCTGCTAAATGACGTAAATGTAACAGGAACAGGTGTAGCCAGCCTGTCACTGTTTCTTTATGAACAGGTGTGTAGCCAGCCTGTCACTGTTTCTTTATGAACAGGTGTGTAGCCAGCCTGTCACTGTTTCTTTATGAACAGGTGTGTAGCCAGCCTGTCACTGTTTCTTTATGAACAGGTGAGGCCAGCCTGTCACTGTTTCTTTATGAACAGGTGTGTAGCCAGCCTGTCACTGTTTCTTTATGAACAGGTGTGTAGCCAGCCTGTCACTGTTTCTTTATGAACAGGTGTGTAGCCAGCCTGTCACTGTTTCTTTATGAACAGGTGTGTAGCCAGCCTGTCACTGTTTCTTTATGAACAGGTGTGTAGCCAGCCTGTCACTGTTTCTTTATGAACAGGTGTGTGGCCAGCCTGTCACTGTTTCTTTATGAACAGGTGTGTGGCCAGCCTGTCACTGTTTCTTTATAAACAGGTGTGTAGCCAGCCTGTCACTGTTTCTTTATAAACAGGTGTGTAGCCAGCCTGTCACTGTTTCTTTATGAACAGGTGTGTGGCCAGCCTGTCACTGTTTCTTTATGAACAGGTGTGTGGCCAGCCTGTTACTGTTTCTTTATAAACAGGTGTGTGGCCAGCCTGTCACTGTTTCTTTATGAACAGGTGTGTGGGTACTGTGTACTCCTGCTGACAGCTGTTTTCGCCCTCTCCTCCGCTCACTCCAGAACAGAGAGAATGACCTGCTGAAGGACCTTCTGAAGGCCAACGTGGAGAAGGCAGTGAGGCTGGAGGTGTGGAGCACTAAGGCTCGACGGGTCAGAGAGCTGGAGGTGGTCCCCAGCAACATGTGGGGGGGGCAGGGGCTCCTGGGGGCCTCTGTACGCTTCTGTAGCTTCCAGGGAGCCAATGAGAACGTCTGGCACGTCCTGGTGAGGGGCCTCTGTTGTTGCTTTGTGATCATATATTTTTTTACATAGAATTCATGTAGCTTCATTTATAGGACTTTAAAGGCTTTTTACATGTCAGACACCACATCATAAACCTCTGGGATTAAATAGGTATGAATGTTTTATTCCATAGGTTTGTAAAATCTAAAATGATAACTTCTTCCTTTTCTTTCAGGATGTAGAATCTAATTCCCCAGCAGCATTGGCTGGTTTGCAGGCACATCAAGACTTCATTGTTGGAGCGGACCAGGTGTTGCAAGATGTACGATTAAGACCAGTAACCTATAGTTTGCATGGAAAATCAATTTCACCAAATATCCACAACTTTTTCTAAGTTAGAAATTGCTGAAATATATGTTGTTGTTCATTGTTGGCTGGCATGTTTTTCTTCCCAGTTTGCCCTTTTTTTTACTGAAGTGTCTATGATTGTGTTGTTTCACTCTGCAGTCTGAGGACTTGTTCTCCCTGATCAAGAGCAGCGAGGGCAAGCCTCTGAAGCTGCTGGTCTACAACACTCTGACAGACCTCTGTAGAGAGCTGGCGGTTACCCCTAACGGAGCCTGGGGTGGAGAGGGCAGGTAAGCCACTCTCCACTCTGACAGACCTCTGTAGAGAGCTGGTGGTTACCCCTAACGGAGCCTGGGGAGGAGAGGGCAGGTAAGCCACTCTCCACTCTGACAGACCTCTGTAGAGAGCTGGCGGTTACCCCTAACGGAGCCTGGGGAGGAGAGGGCAGGTAAGCCACTCTCCACTCTGACAGACCTCTGTAGAGAGCCGGCGGTTACCCCTAACGGAGCCTGGGGCAGAGAGGGCAGGTAAGACCGCTTTTAGGAGCGAATGTTGTTGTCTGAATATCCCCGCTCCCTTTTTTATATCCCGCAACAACCCTAAGCATGGGTATATTCACAATATACCACACCCCCTCCAGGCTTATTGTGTAATTCTATCTCAGTTTAGGCTGTGGTATTGGATATGGCTACTTGCACCGAATCCCAAGCCGTCCTGTTGACCTGAACAGGCATGGGGCACTTCCTTCACCTACACCTGATGACAACAGCAGAACCCAAGAGATGCCTGTTGGCCACCACACTGAGGTAAACACCTTCACATCTCACCTCCTAGATCCTTTAAGACTAGACAGTTTCACTGATGGTTGATAAACGGCTATGATTTATTTGAGATAAATATGATAGATTTTCATTGAATACCCCAAGTGTATTTAGAATAATATCTATCTAAGTTTATTTAAACTTTTATTCATCTAAGAAGACCCTTTGAGGTCAGAAGACCTATTTTATGATGGAGGCCAAATACATGTGAATTTTTGTAGCACGTGTTTTCTGTCCGTCATCTCAGGTGGCCTTAACCTCTCCATCGGGTGAAGAAGTGTTGGGTCTGCAGCAGCCCCTCCAGGTTCCCGCTCTGCCTCTACCTCCTCCCATCCAGAGAGTCATGGACCCAGGTAACCTTCTACTCAGGAAATAATAGAATCATTAGGGCCGGTTTCCCAGACACAGATTAAGCCTAGCCCTGGACTAAATGGCTCTTTAAATTGAGAATATTAATTCATTGCGAATGCTGTTTAAACCTGGACTAGGTTTCATCTGTGTCTGGGATTCCGGCCATAAAACGCTTCAATATTTGTTGTGTTTTCTGGGTATCTGTGTTAAAGGAATCCCCCAGAGGAAGTTGCCGCCACTATTTTGATGTAATTTCCTGTCCTAGAGAAGAAATGCATGTTTAGGTTCCACCTACGAAGAATAACAAAGGCTACTTACACATATTCACGAATTGGATGTGGGAATTTCCACATGGAGTTGTTAAACATCAACAACTAGGGCGCTGACAGCTGTCAGTGTAGTTAGCTAGCATGCTAACCTTATCTAGCTAGCTATGTTGATAACCATATCTGTCTAGTTAATGTTATGTTGTTGATGTTTGTTTTTAACTACACCATATTCAAAAGATTAGCCAGCTGGCTCAATGGCTGATTCTGGAGCTGGATTTGTCATAAGCATTGATTTAGGGAAAACTTCCACACAGATGGAAACCACTGGCCTGTCTTTGACTTCCACACAGATGGAAACCACTGGCCTGTCTTTGACGTCACCATGATGGAAACCACTGGCCTATCTTTGACTTCCACACAGATGGAAACCACTGGCCTATCTTTGACTTCCACACAGATGGAAACCACTGGCCTATCTTTGACTTCACCACAGATGGAAACCACTGGCCTATCTTTGACTTCCACACAGATGGAAACCACTGGCCTGTCTTTGACTTCACCACAGATGGAAACCACTGGCCTATCTTTGACTTCACCACAGATGGAAACCACTGGCCTATCTTTGACTTCCACACAGATGGAAACCACTGGCCTGTCTTTGACTTCCCCACAGATGGAAACCACTGGCCTATCTTTGACTTCCCCACAGATGGAAACCACTGGCCTATCTTTGACTTCCCCACAGATGGAAACCACTGGCCTATCTTTGACTTCCCCACAGATGGAAACCACTGGCCTATCTTTGACTTGACCACAGATGGAAACCACTGGCCTATCTTTGACTTCCACACAGATGGAAACCACTGGCCTATCTTTGACTTGACCACAGATGGAAACCACTGGCCTGTCTTTGACTTCACCACAGATGGAAACCACTGGCCTATCTTTGACTTGACCACAGATGGAAACCACTGGCCTATCTTTGACTTGACCACAGATGGAAACCACTGGCCTATCTTTGACTTGACCACAGATGGAAACCACTGGCCTATCTTTGACTTGACCACAGATGGAAACCACTGGCCTATCTTTGACTTCCCCACAGATGGAAACCACTGGCCTATCTTTGACTTGACCACAGATGGAAACCACTGGCCTATCTTTGACTTGACCACAGATGGAAACCACTGGCCTATCTTTGACTTCCCCACAGATGGAAACCACTGGCCTATCTTTGACTTCACCACAGATGGAAACCACTGGCCTATCTTTGACTTCCCCACAGATGGAAACCACTGGCCTATCTTTGACTTCACCACAGATGGAAACCACTGGCCTGTCTTTGACGTCACCACAGATGGAAACCACTGGCCTATCTTTGACTTCCCCACAGATGGAAACCACTGGCCTATCTTTGACTTCACCACAGATGGAAACCACTGGCCTGTCTTTGACTTCCACACAGATGGAAACCACTGGCCTATCTTTGACTTGACCACAGATGGAAACCACTGGCCTATCTTTGACTTCACCACAGATGGAAACCACTGGCCTGTCTTTGACTTGCCCACAGATGGAAACCACTGGCCTATCTTTGACTTCACCACAGATGTAAACCACTGGCCTATCTTTGACTTCCACACAGATGGAAACCACTGGCCTATCTTTGACTTCCCCACAGATGGAAACCACTGGCCTATCTTTGACTTCACCACAGATGGAAACCACTGGCCTATCTTTGACTTCACCACAGATGGAAACCACTGGCCTGTCTTTGACTTCCCCACAGATGGAAACCACTGGCCTATCTTTGACTTCCCCACAGATGGAAACCACTGGCCTATCTTTGACTTCCACACAGATGGAAACCACTGGCCTATCTTTGACTTCCACACAGATGGAAACCACTGGCCTATCTTTGACTTCCACACAGATGGAAACCACTGGCCTATCTTTGACTTCCACACAGATGGAAACCACTGGCCTATCTTTGACGTCACCACAGATGGAAACCACTGGCCTATCTTTGACTTCCCCACAGATGGAAACCACTGGCCTATCTTTGACTTCACCACAGATGGAAACCACTGGCCTATCTTTGACTTGACCACAGATGGAAACCACTGGCCTATCTTTGACTTCCACACAGATGGAAACCACTGGCCTATCTTTGACTTGACCACAGATGGAAACCACTGGCCTATCTTTGACTTCCCCACAGATGGAAACCACTGGCCTATCTTTGACTTCCCCACAGATGGAAACCACTGGCCTATCTTTGACTTGACCACAGATGGAAACCACTGGCCTATCTTTGACTTCCCCACAGATGGAAACCACTGGCCTATCTTTGACTTCCCCACAGATGGAAACCACTGGCCTATCTTTGACTTCCCCACAGATGGAAACCACTGGCCTATCTTTGACTTCCACACAGATGGAACCACTGGCCTATCTT